>NW_015666536.1:112359-122887 GCF_001515625.1 Sinocyclocheilus rhinocerous
ATATATATATATATATATATTGATTACAGATATAAGTCTTAGTAAATGGTTCTATTTTTTAAAATTTTTATGATTTTTCTGCCTATTATGTCATTCATGCCATCCGTCAGGCATCGCAAGGTTAATGTATTTACAGCTTGCAATGCTTGAATGTTGACTGAGTTGCTCTTATTAGCCATCTCTCACATTTTGGAATGACTCATGGGGTTTCCTGACTAACCTGTGAGTAAATGGACTTGGCGTTTCACTACATGAGCTTGCAATCTGTGCATACAAACTTACATAACTTGACAATTATTTATACTTATTGAGTAATCAATGATGTAACTAAACATTGAATATGTGGGAGGACCAAATGTAAAATTGTCATAGAACAACCCCCTAATCTGGGGTGTGCCTTAGTGAATATGCCTATGAACTTCTGGATTGATTTGTGAACGTTTATTGATTCTCGATTCTCAAGACAAACATAGCATGTAAATCTACAAGAACAGACACAGGGACAGATGTGATATCATCAGGACTCCATGTGCCAGATTCTGCTAGACAAACAGGGCACCTGTTACACCTCCGATACATCATAACTGAAGACCGCAAAGCAAGAACAAACACTCCCCTGTCTAGAGGCATTCATGCCTGTTTTATGATCAACAGCCAAAGAGTCTGCAGGCGGCATGAATGAGTGAGGAATATTCCTGCAAATGTCAGGCCACCTGCCAAACATATTGCATCATTTGGGTCAATGCCAATAAATGCGTTTTTCAAGGGCAAATGGATGGTTTAAACTGACAGAGCAAACTGCTAAACCTTCTGGTGTTGTGAAACTAATAATGTATATTAGCCATGGGTATCAAACAAATGAATCCAATTTTTTGAAAACTGTGCAGCAACAGTAAGCTGTGTGCATTATGGGATTTAAAGGTCCCCTGATAAATGCCTGCTAATGGATGAGCCAGTCTGAAGTGATATACCAAAATTAACCTCAGCTGACTTCCTACTGCATGAGGATATTAAGTAATGTAAATGTTTACAATACAATAGGCATATTAAGTCATGACAAAAAAATAATATCATTGTCTATGAAACAATGACACAAGGATAAGTCATGGCATGCACAAGTCTTTAAAATGATGATAAGTGCAGGGCTCGCAAATCGCTAGCCCGATGTCCCGGGGCTATATGGTCACCAGAATGTATCACCTCTGTACTTCATCATTTGCACGTGTTTCTAAGTCTTGCCAATTTAAACATTCAAGCGTTTTAAACCATTCAAGCACAAGAAGAGGCAAACGAGAACTCAATTCGGTACTCGCGGGTTGTAAATTGTGTGCATTGGCTCAAAGCGCGCACACAGAGAGCGGCGTTCCAGACAGCGCGCAGAAAAAAAATGTATTCCTCTATCACGTATCCTTGCACCTGATTGGACACATACACACAAAATGATCTCAAAATAACTAATATTTCGTGCATTCGGTCTTAAAGGGGCAGCAGCCTATAAATACCTGCTGCAGTCTGTCAGCTTTAAAGATCTATAATTTATACAGTGATCATTATGCAGTGTTATTTTACATTTAATTATAAAATTTATCTTAGGGCTGCACGATTAATCGAAATTAAATCGCAAAGGCGATAAATCGCGATTATTCAGAAGCTGCGATTGTCATGCGTATCTTTCAGTGAAGCACGGTTCTGTGATCAGTAGTAAATCTCCATCCGAAGGCCAGAGGGCGCTTTCGCGCTGAAACTCCAAATACACCTAGCAGAAGAAACCCAGGAAATGCCTATAGCTGTTGCTGAATAAACATAATTTCTCTACCTGAAAACTAATGTTAGACCTAATTTTATTTGTAACTTTGTTCTGTTTTATTTATCTATGCTTGTAATTTGTTCATTTGTTCTTAATTTACTGACTACTGCTACTAGGGGTGTAACAATGCATGCTAGCCAGTTGAAAATCAATAAAAATATGTGACGATTCAAGTCGGTTGAGATGTTAAATGAATCGCGATACATTTGGGTGTGGGGGTTTATATGAATGTATCTCTGAGGGGATCTGACTCTCTTCAGAAAAGTTTAGTTGGTATTTTCTTTTCATCTTGCCTCTGTTTAATGCATAAACTGCTTTCATTAATTCAACGTGACTAATAAACACACGACTAATAAACACACGACAATATATGGTTTATCTGAGATCGTCTTGTTATAATTTTTATTATAATAAAGTATATAATAATGCAATGCTAATCGACATAGCCTTTATCACTGCTTGGAATACTATGAAATATGTTGCGTGCCTTATTCTGTGTAAGAAGCCACATCATCTCACAGAAGGAAAAATATGTGACGATTCAAGTCGGTTGAGATGTTAAATGAATCGCGATACATTTGGGTGTGGGGGTTTATATGAATGTATCTCTGAGGGGATCTGACTCTCTTCAGAAAAGTTTAGTTGGTATTTTCTTTTCATCTTGCCTCTGTTTAATGCATATTAAAGTAGTGCTTTGTTTACAGCGGTAACCAAGGAAACGCAGTATCTCTGCTGTTCGAAAAAGCGCCACCTGCTGTCAGAGAGTGGATTTGCTCTCTCATTCAGCCGTCTGCCGTTTCTGTTTCGTGCAGATATGTTTTATGTAGAATTATTTCACGAAACTAAAATCAGACCATTCTGTTTTTGCTTCAGATGTCGAAATTATAGTCTAATTACAATCTAAATAACATATATGCAGCATCTTTGTTTGGATCGTGATTAGTGGTTGACTCTAATTTTCAAAGAGCACAGGCAAAGCCTTAGTTTGTTTATATGAAGAGATTTCTTTTATTTTGTTTTAATTTATTTTTATTTTAAAATGTATTTTAAAATTTCAATTTAGTTTTGTTATTTGACATATTTCAATTTAACAAAGAAATGTGCATAATTTTGTCTGAGAAATAATAAATGGACACCTTTTCATTTATAATATCTTAAATGTCCCTGTTAAAAAAAAATGTGAGAAAATCTTATTGTGAAATCAGTAACGTGAATCGTAGGCTATCGCATCGTGAGTTGAGTGAATCTTTGCATCCTTATATGCTACTACTGTAGTTTTTGCTGTGGTATCAATAAGTAGCCTAAAGTGTTCTTTAAATAATAAGTGTTATTTAAATTTAACATTTAAATTGTAAATTTATTTTAAATTTTTTTGCTCATCTGAAAAATAATCCGATCTGTGACTCAGAAATCTGTAATATGATCCGAGCTGTGAGTTTTGTGATCCGTTGCACCCCTACTCACTTGACTTGTTATTTGAAGAAAAAAATACAACCACAGAAGTTTTTGATCATGCTGATTTGTCCGCAGTGAAGTTCACCCGATGTCCTTTTTATTCGGGCTAGTTAAATTCATTTTGGGATACCAAAATCTGAAGAATGCCTGCCCGAAAGGCTACCAGGGATTTTGAAATTTTGCGAGCCCTGTAGTGTATATAAAATATTAAGTCAATGACAGTAAGACCACAACTATATAGTCATGTAGCCTAAGTCACTTTGATTTAATAAAAATATCAATAGTCAGTATCTTTAAAACAAAAACAACAGGGATAAGCGAATATATTTAAAATTATAAGGCATGGTATTAAGTAAATCAAATGTCTGTAGGCTAATAAATAATTAGTAATATTAAGCCATAACCTCAAAAATGTAAATACACTTAAAATTATATTTATTCAAGAATAACAAAGTGTACTTCCTATTTTAATAGGCTACCTTTTAAAATAGGTCAGACTGTGTCCCTAATTTAACCTTTAACAATTCCACATTTGATAGAATTGTTATTTAGCTATTTTATTATTAAATATTGACTAATGTAGGATAATAGATGAAAACTCACAAACAATAGCCTACAATAAGGGTGTGCCACCGTTACTATTATGTTTTTTGTTTTTTTTTAAATAATTGTCTTATTATCCTGTAATGATCTTTTGTTTGGGCTCCATCCTCACTACAGTAGTATATACACCAAAAACGACACCAATTAGCCTACATCTACTGTCCCTTTAAATCCAACAAATCCAGAATATTCGAGAGGACAAGAGAAGCATAATGCGTAAACAAATGTATCCCCCACTTACCATTATCAGCGACCAAGTCATAGACATTTTCCCAGGCATTGTCCCCGTGGAAACAGTCTTGTTTAAATATGCCCAGGTCCACATCTGCTACTTCATAGGTGGAGCATCAGCATCTCCGCATCAACAGGACACCCACATTGTTGTGAGGTATTGTCCCTTTGCTGGATTATTCCCTCAGTGTACAAATTTCGTCCACTGACGCCTTTTTATAGTCTGTGCCCCGGAGTGCACGGGTTTCAAGTAGTACGGGATAAACGCTTCGATTTGGAAGAAGAACGCTATAATTCCCATAGCGATGATGGATGGATCTGTGGACTGAAGTCTGGCTGCTGTTTGTCCAGGTTACGGATTCCCTGTGCCGCAAAGACGGGCTGCGGATGATGGGCGGGTACTAGCGACACACGTCACGACCGAAACCCGCCACTGGCTGCTTGTCTGCGCCGCACGCCGTATCACAGGCCTGATACGAGACCGTTTCCGGGAAGATACTGGGGGTGTTGTGATGTAAGTGTAGTCTACCCTACAGGGTGTTAGACTAACAAATAGTATCACTAAAGGTGTTACACAGGTGTAGCCTACCGTACGCCCACACGAAGTTAATTATTATCATTGTGGCACACACTGTGGCAAATCATTACAGTAAATTGGACAATGTGACCTAAACTTAACCTTATAACTTATATAAAGTTAATTATAAAAGGTCTGTATAAAATGTATAAATGCAAAAACATATATAAGATAACATGCTGAATAAAAAATCCATATTTTATATAAAATTGTAGGCTATAATTTACACTTTAAAACAAATAATTATAGAAATATTGCAGTGCCATACCTAACTATTTAAACTGTTGCAACTCGCTATATATACATAATTTGTGTATATCTAGTAAAAATCTAGTAATTAGTAATAGAAATTTCTAGTAATAATAATTAGTAATCTTGTCATTTTATTATAATATGAATATATGTATATAAAAATTATAAAATGTATTTATTAAAAAAAATACATAAGACAGGTATAAAAATATATATAATAAGAACTATATATAAGGTTTTAAGATATAAAAATATTACATACGCTGAATAAAAAATACATTTATATTTACATTAAATCGTATAATTTATGGTATGAAATTATTACATTTTACAGGGCAAAAATAATACAAATATTTTTACACATGACTTTTATTGTCACCTCAGAGTGGTGGTCATATATGAGTGATCTCACCCTTGTAGTTAACTTTTGCTTGGTTAAACTGATGGTGTTTCAACTCACTATTATAGTTATACACACAATTACACACAAATATACACACAACTTAAAAACATAGAATTATTACTATCATTATTATATATACATATATACATGTATGTTCACACATGTATATATGTATATATACATATACATACAGTACATGTATGTATGCCTATGCCTACACTGTCCAGTCTCATTTGCATTATTGTTTGAAAGAAATTACCTCATCCAAACAGTCATTCTCGGGCCTCAGACGTATGCAAACAGCATAAGGCTCTTTTGTGTCACTGGCACAAGGAAAGGAGATCATTTCCAGTGTGTCTCAGACAGGCAGAGCTCAGAGCCCACTGGCATATGAAGAGCACACCATCTGGCATAGGTCTACACGTGCATCTGAGAGCTAAAAGGATGAATCGGGGAAATGCTCTCACGTGCCACACAGTTTCTGCCCCGGGAGCTCACTCTGTGGGTTAGTGAGTTAGACGATGGGCTAAGAGAAAAGCCTTGGTCTGACTAACATTAGTGCATGCTTGCTGAAATATACCACAATTTGTGCCGCTGTGCAATCACACACCACCTAGTGCTTTAAACATACAATATTTCACCAGCACTGTGGACTGAAAGCTTTTAAATGTTACTAAATTTGTATTACGTGTGCTGACATTAGATTTTTGTCACTCAGCATCTGCTACAGGATATTAAGGGATGCATCTGTAGTTCTAGAGTTCAGATCATGAATATGTCTGAAGCTGCACAACCAAATTATATTTTATAATTATATGTCAGTTATTAATAATTAGAACGGAAATACTCAAAATGGCTTAAAATTATGTTTAAATCATTATTGTAATATACTTTATATTATATTAATATACTATATATATTATATTAATATAATATAATATATATATTATATTAATATACAAATATTGTATATTTGATTTGATATCAAGTTCAAATTAAGAAATTTAAAGTAATATGGAGAACAGAAAGTAAGATAAAGAAAATACATGGTTAAAGTAAAAGAAAATACAGTGTCATTCCACCCTGTCTTAGTTTTGTAGGTTGTACATATTCTGCCCTCTACTGGCTAAGAAGAGCATTAAAAAAAAAAAAAAAGCAATTATTATGTCAATCAAGGACATAATAATGAGAATTTTACAATGTCTTGAACCTATTTAATGATTTGATTTTGAAAAGCATTTATACAACAAATAATGACATTTAATTGAAAGAGGCATAAGATCAGTACTAAATAAGTTTTCTCAACTAAGAAACTAAGGCAATTTAAAGTGAATGTTTCAATGGCATAAAAGGAAGCAGCTTCTGTGGTTGTACAAGTCTAAACAATTGCTTGGAGTTCCCAGAAAGGGAAAGACAAAAAACAATAGAATATATTGAAAGAAATGCCACTTATACTTCACAGGTCTATATAAAGAGGGTAAAAATAACAAAATAACAGAAACATCAAGCAATATTAAGGACCTATTAAGGAGTAAGACCACCCTTTGCCCTTGAACAGTCTTGTAATGCTGCAAGTTCTGAACTGTGTTTATGAGGGAATAAATTAAGCACATATGAATCAAAGATCTCTGCTTCAGAGCTACCCATAAAGTTTCAGTGATGTTTACAGCATGTCTAGGGATTAGGGAGGACATGGAAAGCGTGACTTCATTCTCAATCTCCATTCCTAGGAAAACATTGGGCCTTATGATCCCATTAGATGGATGTAAAGATGTAAATTGTGGGTTGATGTGTGTGCGTATATATACAGTGGGTACGGAAAGTATTCAGACCCCCTTAAATCGGTCAAAATAGCCTCTAAAAGCCCAGCACAAAATGATACAGAGTTTTTGTATCATCTTTTTTTGGTTAGCTGTTTACTCATACAATACAATATAATATAATATAATATAATATAATATAACTGACCATTTTACTTTATTATTTTTCATGATTTTCCATTATTACTGCATGGGTTTTTACTATAACAACAATACATTTAGTGCTAACAGTGCTATATTACCATGGTTCCTTCATTATATTATATTATATTATATTATTTCAAACAAATGTCAGTTTTTATGGTTTATATCATAAACAGAATACAAAAATGCTTAGGTTGCATATTATTCCACTATCTTGTAGCATAAAAAGGGTCTCATGTTACCTTTAGATGATGCTAAGTCTTCTTCCAGAGTAAGCGTTAGTGTAAAGCAACCAGTTTTTCTCAGTAAATGTAATTCTTTGTGGTTGTTCTGTAATCATGAACATAGGCTGAGAAGATATTATTTCAAACCTGCCATAAAAACTTAGGGAAGTACATGGTTATGGAAACTGGCTTTGATTGGGGCAATTTCAGTTTACAGTTAACAGCTTAATAATCAAATTGAATGCAAATAATTCAGCCACAGAGAGACATTCAGCTGAGAGTAGACGAGATTTCACAGCTACTTCACCGCCTACATAGTCTGTTGACAAAAATATCATAAGAAAGTGACTGCAGAATGACTGGTATTCCCCACCCCCAATGTAAATGCAACATATTGCTTTATCATATTTAAGAAAAAAATAAACAAAAATACGCCTTTTTCATTACTAATACACTTTAAGGACTTTTTTATATATACAATAAAAAACAAGAGTATATTTCCCAGTTGATTTAAATTGTTTGCTCTACATAATAAACAAAGTATTGCATATTCATACAATAAAATAAACAAATATATATTAATTATATTTTTATATAGGTAAATCACTGCAAGATTTGCGTGTATATGAACATTTGTGCTTTAATAACCAATTTAAACCAAAATGTCATACCTCAGCCTCTTGCATTCCAGCGAGGAAATCTGACTTCTCGCGGGATCCTCCCGATGAAATATCGCGGAGGTAAATCTAAGAAAGGTGGAGACTTCGGGATAACTTCCTGCACAGTACTCTCAAGAATCATACCTCATACTTAAAACAACAGGCCGACATCAAAACCAAGTCGAATGGATTAGTAGCGCAAATAAACTCGTTAACAAGCACTTCACCCTCACGATTCCACGCATAAGTAGGATTTACCGCTAGCATCCAGCCTGCTAGCTAACATCAGCTACCAGGACGGCAGATTGTACACATCAGATCAAGACGGTTTCGTATCGAAGGACAGTATGGGTGAGTTAAACTCGCTTCTTATGGATCAGTTACAGTGTCACTTCGCGTTTCAGTTTCCAATGAAACAGCGCGAGCGAGTCACTTTAGCGTCATTTTAAAAACAAGAAACTGCATCCAAGTTGAATAAAGAAAGAAAAAATTGTGAGCAGATGAATATTTGTCTAGGCGCCAGTGTCGTAAACTGGCTTGACTTGTCCAAACCAGTAAATTCCAGGCGTTTTGCGTCAAGAGCAATGACTCCCTGTTGTGCTACTAGAGTATTATTGTTTACCTTTTGGATGTAAGTGGCTTTGACGTCGTTTGATTGTTTTTAAAGGAGTTTATACTAGTTGCTGTGGCTCAATTCCAAGTAAGCCCCCTTAAAGGGTTAGTTCACCCAAAAATGAAAATTCTGTCATTAGGATGTCTGTGTCAGCTGCGTCACGCCGATACGCTGTTTCCGTTCAGATCAAATCACAACAACGTAGGAAACAGATCCGGTGTGACGCAGCTGACACAGAACAGCATACGTTCAGCGGATATTCTCCAAAATGGCACCAGGGTGATGCGGAGGAGACGAATTGTTGAATAAAGTCTTTTTTTTTGTTTCTTTTGTGCACAGAAAGTATTCTCGTAGCTTCGTATAATTACGGTTGAACCCCTGATGTCACATGGATTATTTTACAGATCTCCTTGCTACGTTTCTGGACTTGGGAACATTTCAGTTGCATTGCTGTCTATGCAGGGTCAGACAGCTCTCAGATTCCATCAAGAATATCTTAATTTGTGTTCCAAAGATGAACGAAGGTCTTACGGGTTTGAAACGACATGAGGGTGAGTAATTAATGACAGAATTTCCATTTCTGGGTGAACTAACCCTTTAAAGGTGTACTCCGTTATTTTCGCTGATGTGTAAAATTTTATATTTAAAGAAATAAAACGCACTTTTGACAGATCTCATTACAATGATATGCACTCAAATACCATGGAGAGTCCAAACCATGTCAGTTTTCTAGAAAAAGCTGTTTTATTTAACATGAAGCGGGTCGCCCCCTTATGGGCGCCATCATGTTTACATCACATGACACGCTGTGCGATGACCGATTTACTACTGTTATTAATAACAACAATAATAATCATGTCAGTGTCAATTCCAAAACTAATAGTAAGACGAATAAGAACCAGCTAAAGCCTAACAAAAACTTACCGAGTGCACCTTTAAGTTGACTGTGCCTTTAATAAGAAGCACCTCCCTTGCTAGAAGTTAGGCAGGTATTAGGTAAACAAATGTTATAGTGGAAAACGTTAGGTTAGTACTTGTTTTGCACTGTCATGCTCTTGAGCACGACTCTGCTGGTTTGAATAAAGTGCAAATGGTATGAGTTGTCTGCAAATCCTCTTTTGGGTAGCTTCATTTCCATATTTACTCCTCTCAATTTCAGGTTGATGACACTTATTGTACTTACTGTATTTTTATTTGCAGTTATTTTTACTATACTACTGGAATAGAGTGGGGGATTTATGATGTCAGAATCCGGAAGTGTAATTGCTGCGGGTTCCTTTGAGATTTTCCTATTGGGTTTTATAATGGGGTTTTTCAATTTATGAGTAAAATAAAGCCTGTGGTAAACATAACATAAATTTTACAATGCTTTGGGGTTTTGTTCTGCAACGTGAATTACACACATCCCTACCCAAAACACAAATTTTGAAGCAGTTATGTTAATTTTTGAAAACGTATGTTTTTAATAAGTAACTAGATAAGAATGTTTGGGCTGTGAGTGTGTGCAGTTTACATTGTAGAACAAAAAGTAAAAGTATCATCAAGTTATGTTTACCACAGGCTTTATTTTACTCATAAATTGAAAAACCCCATTATAAAACCACATAGGAAAATCTCGAAGGAAACTGTGGCGAATTTCACTTCCGGTTTCTGACGTCATATTTCCCCGACTCTATTAGTGAGGGAGTTACATTCTATGTCAGGTGACCAAGCCATTGGCTCATGCTTGTATTGTTAGTA
>NW_015666536.1:123689-129653 GCF_001515625.1 Sinocyclocheilus rhinocerous
GGTTTTATAATGGGGTTTTTCAATTTATGAGTAAAATAAAGCCTGTGGTAAACATAACATAAATTTTACAATGCTTTGGGGTTTTGTTCTGCAACGTGAATTACACACATCCCTACCCAAAACACAAATTTTGAAGCAGTTATGTTAATTTTTGAAAACGTATGTTTTTAATAAGTAACTAGATAAGAATGTTTGGGCTGTGAGTGTGTGCAGTTTACATTGTAGAACAAAAAGTAAAAGTATCATCAAGTTATGTTTACCACAGGCTTTATTTTACTCATAAATTGAAAAACCCCATTATAAAACCACATAGGAAAATCTCGAAGGAAACTGTGGCGAATTTCACTTCCGGTTTCTGACGTCATATTTCCCCGACTCTATTAGTGAGGGAGTTACATTCTATGTCAGGTGACCAAGCCATTGGCTCATGCTTGTATTGTTAGTAGCCAGAAGTGAATTGCGCATTCAGAAGCACATTTTTTATGACTGTCATCCATGTGATTATCTGAATTATGGGTCTTAATGGTCTTAATAACACTGTAGTGCAGAGTTTTTAATCTCAAACACAACCTCCTTAAGATACATATAGACTGGAAGATGTGTTAGAACACATCCCTTTCACATTTTCTTTTGGTTGTGAACATAAAACACTGAGGCTGAAAGGAAAAAGTTCAGAGGAAATGTTTGGGTTTTTAGATACAAGTTACATGGGGCATAATGGTCATTTGTTTTCCCAGCTGTAGGTTAGAGCAAATATGTGGCGTGGGCTGCTGGCCGGCTGGCAGACAGGTTGCTTTCGTGGCCTTGAGTGCCTCCCCTCTCTTCAGTAATTCATCATGTTGTCACAGAGTTATGTAAGCGCTGGGTTGGAATCTGAACCCATCAGGAAGTATGGAAGTGTGTTAGAGTAATAAGTGTGCTTTTACCCAGGTGTGAGTGGACATTGCTTGGTCATGTCGGGTCTTGACTGCAAACAAAATCAGTACAGTCAAAACAGTGCTTCCCACAGGTTGTAGCCGGGTGGAAAATCCTCCTATTACCCACGGCACATAAAATGGTCTACTACATGTGACAAATAACAAATAATGTGTGATTTTTTTAACTATATTTTTATTTATTGAAATGAATTTTAATTACATAGGCTACTATTACATTTAATTAAATAATCCTATTATGCATTATTATGCATAGTAAATTATGCAAAATTACAGCATTTAAATGGTAAAGACAGTTCTCCTTGCTTTGTCATATAGTGTCTCTCTCAGTGAATGGGAACCAGATTTTACTGATACTGGTAAAATCTATATGTTGAATAATATGTGTCAAATAATGTTCTTTGGATTTTCTTCCTGTGGGGAAGGATCCCAGCCAGAAACTACAATAGTTTACTGTGAATTAAATGGAAATTAAATTAAATACAATTTATTGTCTAACCGAAATACCAGTAATGCCCAGAAAAAAATAAAATAAAATAAACTTAACGTGTGACTTTTAATTATAAACAAGCCCGAAATACACCGGGACTGTTATTTTGAAATGTCTATACTATTGTGGGCTGATCCTTCAGATGAGAGATAAAATATGCATTCTTACAACTTTACATTAACATATTATATAAAGGTCATAAAATAGACGTTGTCATAATTCATCAACTCGAGTTCATAATCAATCGCTTGGCATAAATGTGCGCTATTCATTGATTGAGAATCACTCTGAAGCAGTCTGAAGGGCAGTTGCACGAGCCTGTAGAACGTGTAGCCTTGTGACACTGCAACGTGCAGCGCTATTTTTTTATATATATAAAATCATAGCCTTTTGAAGTTTAATAATCAATAGGCTGTATTGCGATTTATGTTTTTCCATCCTCAAAATATAAGACGTCTTAAAATGATCATTAAGACATTTGTTTTACCATTTCATGTATTGAAGACTTTTTTTATTACATTAAATTTAAGAAAACTCACCTGGAGGGATTTTGCACACACATTTTACAGTTCGCACACATCTATTCTTCGTTGCAAATGCGACTGAAGTGCCCGCACTGTCGAGCCCTGACGTCTGTGAAATATCCACCGCGTCTCTGCAGCGCATGTGGGAATGTCAGCGGGAGTAAACAGTTCTTGGGCACACAGAACGAGCAGATACGAAACGTGTAGGGCGAGCGGAGATTTTCCACTAGTTAATCGATCGAGGATGGTTTCATTATTTCGGGCGGATAAAAAAAGTCTAAGAGGATAAAAATAAAGCAAAAATGTTTCTCCAAATATACTTGGGCTGCCCACCGAAGTAAAGTTTGTGTGGGAAACACTGCAAAATGACAGCAGGTGAATATTTCTCACTGATCTCTGGTTTCAGATGGGATCTTTAACACTGATCTATTTTCCTCTCATGTGGGAATCTGCTCTACAGATGGCCTTGTCATTTTTAACAATTAAAGGGTGGCCTAATAACTTTTAGTTGATTAGTAGTGCGCTTCATAGTGTGAGTTCGAGTAGGTTGCAGTAGGTTTCTTAATGCAATGGATTTTAATAGACATCAACTTAGGGCTCGCAAAATTTCAAAATCCCTGGTAGCCCTTCGGGCAGGCATTCTTCAGATTTTGGTTGCCTAAAATGAATTTAACTAGCTTGAATAAAAGAGACATCAACTGAACTTCACTGCAGACAACTTGGCATGATCAAGAACTACTGTGATTGTATTTTTCCTTCACATGATAAGTGAAGAGAGCAGGGATACAACAGATCACAAAATTCACGGTTCAGATCATATTCCGGACTTTGAGTCTCAGATTGGATCATTTTTCGGATGAGCAAAAAACAAGATTTCTTTATTATTTATAGAACACCTCTTCAATACTACAGCAAAAACTAACATAACTAATAAAGGTTAAAAAAAAAACATTTTTAAAGTTTAAAGTATTATTAGTTTTCAGGTACAGAAATTTAATCATTAAGTGTAAAATAACACTGCACAGTGTTCATTGTATAAATTAAATATAGATTAATCTTTGTTAAAGTTGTGTTTTGTTGTATGATTAACATTGACAGGCAGCAGCCGGGATTTTTAGGCTGCTGTCCCTTTAAGACCTGATGCAAAGATTCATTATAATGATACACATCTGGTTTCTATCTCCATGGCGAAGGGAATATTATCAGAGTGCTTCTGTATGATGTTGCTTCCACATCAGTAAAATAATGCAGATGGCGAAGGCCTATTAATAATAATTACCGATGCATGAAAATAATTATAGAAAACAAAAATAGAACCTGTTCTGTCCACATGTCAATCACTGCACTTGACATCATGCGAAAGGCTGAAAATATGTGAGGAATCTCAGCAGCCTCTCCCTACATGCTGACTACTGTACTTCTAGTTATTTTACCAAGTGATTTAAAGAAAGGACTCTGGTTGACCTCTGAAGTAGGGGTGTGTGATGAAGTGCTTAAGAATCCCAGATTTTCTCTGTGGTCTAAACTTTGGACCTCAGAATTATTTTTTCTGAACCAAAGAAAATGTATTGCTTGGAAGCCAAAAACGATGCAGCTTCATGTATGGCTTTTAGGAGGAGCAGGCTAGCTCACAAATGGAGCTGAAATAATGGTCCTTTCAAAAAAAAAAGAAAGAAAGAAAGGAAAAACTTGTTGTTCGAGATCTTAAAAGCTGTCGCCATACTTCACACTAGTCAAAAGGCCTTCATAATTTTTTATTTCATATTTGTATGTTGGAAAAACCCTCTTTCTTGAAGTGCTGCAGGAACTTCCATTCTGGTTGGTCGAAGTTCTCCTTCCTGTGTAAAGTTCAAATATTTAAATGAGGACTAGTTTATTTACTGTGCGTATGTTTGTCAACCATGGGTCTTGATTAGCTCAGTCCAAACTGCTTGAGGGCACTGTGACGTTAAATTGAAATGAAATGTCCCATATTAGTTGCTCTGTTTCCTCCAAACTCCAGTCACATATTGATTTTGTTTAGTGTAGTAATTTTATTTTATTAACCCATTGACCCATTTAACGTCTGGCCTCTCTCTCCGATTCATGGCACACACGACTCGCCTTGCACTTCTACAGTGAACATATGCTCTGAATAATTTTGTCTGTGGAATTTTGAGGTTGTCAGCAGCACATGGTTTTAAAAAATAGAACCACTTTATGCAAGTTTTATTTCTGTTCAGAATCAAGGACGTTTTCAGCTAGAATTTACTGTGGAGTCATTGTTCTGTCTCTAATTAGTCTTGCATAATCAGACTTTTGACTATAGGCAGAAACTCTGGGCCAAGAGCCGCCCATTTGTTCTGACATGAATGTTAAGTAATCAACCCTAGTTATATTTGTTTATTTAATTAATTAATTTTATATGTCAGGTACAGAAAGATTGTACAGATAACATTGAAAACATTTGTTGAAAATCTTGCAAATGTCAATAATTAATATAATTATAATTAATATTTAAATAATTATTTATTATTTTATGAAATAATATAAAATCATTTTGTAAGACTTTTAACTTAATCATTTTAATGATACTGAATTTTAAAAATGCAAGCCAATAAATTAACCAAACTTTTATAAAGTAAAACAATAAAATTGGACAGAAAATATATTAATTTTAAATATCAATATATTACCTTGGATCTGAGTAACACAAAAACCCAAACACTGGGTTGTTATGTCTGACCCAGGAGCTGGGTAACACTAAAACTACCCAAACACTAAAAAATATAAACCCAAAAAATGTGTTAAATGACCTAAAAATACTAATGATCAAAGATATCACAATTTGCATTGTCTGACTGAAATTTCGAGGAATAGTTCACCCAAAAATGAAATATTTTTTTAAAAATAATATTATTTTACACAAATAATAATTAGGCTAAATAATAGGGGTGGGGGAAAATTTTGATTCTTGGATGCATCACGATGCAGATGTGGATAATTCTGAATCGATTCACAAATGTCAAAAATCTATTTTCTAAATGTTAATTGATAATGTAATATTGATGGAATGCAAAAGGTGAAATCTGAAGTGTGGAAGTGCAGCGCCCGGACAGTCTGTGGCGTGCACGTAAGAGATGCGTGATCAGTCACCCTCTGCATTAAAAGCTAGCGTATGGCTTAGAGCCCTGCGGGGGACTGTTTTCTTAGTCCCGCTCCCTATGCAAGCCACACTTAGGGGTGGGAATCTTTAGTCACCTCACGATCCGATCCGATTCCGATTCTGGGAGTCACGATCCGATTCCAGAATGATTCCCCGTTTAATCCCTTAAGACATAACTGGCTGTGTTTACATAAATTTTTTTAACCATTTTGAGACGCAAGTGCATTAAACCACTTACACGGAGTCGTGATTTACTCGCAATGTAGAGGGTTGTCTTTACAAACAAAGCGCGCGTTAGCATTTGAAATTGAAAGCAGCCTTCTGTTAGTGAAGTTAATATTTGAAATATATAACTCCACTGCATTCCAAACCACATAAATGATGACTTCGTAGAGCATAGTTTTTTTTAAACATTCTTTTCTTATTTAATTGGTTCCACATTCTTGGCTGATTTTTACTTTATGTAAACTTTGTGTCATTTATTTATTTTATTTGACATCAAGGTATATGCTGTGCCTCCAAGCTTTCTTACTTGTTTTGCTAATAAACGTCCTACGTTTCTTATTTATTTGCTTATATATTATACATGTTTACTTAGCCTATTTCCAGTTTTGTATACCTATTTAAACTTTATGTAAGTTATTTGTTATTTTATATTAGGCATAGCCTGCCCTATAGCATGGTGTATTTGTATTTGTTTTGTTAATAAAAGTTCTATGTTTTATATATACGCTAAAGTGAGTTTGACGTTGTATTTTGTTATTGCATTCAAGCAATTGACGCCTAACTGCCGCTAATTCAAAAGTGAAAGTAAAATGCACACGGCGCTTTTAAGCTATTTAAAAGCAAAGGAAAGCGAGGAAAAGAGGG
>NW_015666536.1:130461-137849 GCF_001515625.1 Sinocyclocheilus rhinocerous
AATTCCTTGTGTGTGTAAACATACTTGGTAATAAAGCTCTTCTGATTCTGATTCTGATTAACTAAGGTTAACTAATGAGGTCTTATTGTAAAGTGATACCTATTGGTCTTTATAGTTCTTTTGCGCTTTAATCTGTGTAAAACTTTTAACTTTATACATTTTTCTGTATTGCTTTATTGCATTTAAATGTTCAGTTATTTTTGTTATAAGAAAAAAGTTATTAAACCTGTTATACTGTATTATGACAGCACTTTTTTTTTTATACTTAATTTCAATATCCACACTATATGCAAGTTGTGTCCAGAGCCGATCCTCCCTATACGCAAAATACGCAAGCTGCGTAGGGCCCCCGAAACACCAGGGGGCCCCCTTGCTCTCAAAGATGATTTAATTTTAGTTTTGTTTTTGAATTTGGTCAGCGGTTATGAAAACATGAATGATCATTTCTTTTAATTAGGTGCGCTGTCGCCCTTTCTACGTAAAAAAACAGTCAAATCATGTAATGTGAATGTCGTATAGTCTTGCTCGAGACTAAAAAAACGAGTTGAAAGCGTACCGCGGAAGAGACACTGTTTCTCAAGCGCTTTCCGCGAGCGCAATTCGAGACGGAGTGAAACACGGACAAATGCGTTTCATCTTTCAAAAAAAGATGCATCGTTAATCGTTTTATCATCGCATCGCAGCCCTCTGAATCGGAATCGAATCGAATCGAATCGTGAGGTGCCTAGAGATTCCCACCCCTACTAAATAATATTATTTGCTCATGTTGTTCCAACCCCATATGCAGTTGTTTTTTTTTTTTATGGAACACAAATCAAACTGAAGAAAAATCTATATGAAGATTATTTTTTAAAGAATTTGGTGAAAATAACAGATAATAAAAAATAATTTTCATTAATGGATGAACTGTTATTTTAAGAACTGTACAGTGAAAGCATTCTAGCGCTTGTGTTTCTCAGCTCTTTTTCAGTTTCTAAAGTTTAGAATAAACAAGGGGCCACTACGTTCAGCTCCACCTATGGAAATTAGTTTGAGAGGTAATTTCAAAGATTGTTTTGCTTGTTGGATAAAACTTAAACAGTCCGTTAATGCCTCTTGGACTCAAGGCCGAAATTATTTCCTTCTCTCTTTAGTCTTTTGTGTTATTTCACTGACCTGGTATATTCCTGTAGTTATTCACAAGCTGGCAACTGTGAATAGTGTTTTAAGCAAAGCTTTAAGAGATTTTGGCAATCAGAACGCAGAGAAGTAAATGACCTAATCTGTTTTCCTTTCTAAATGGCTGCATGGGGAATAAGAGCGAATGAAAGCAGAGTCACAGGCTTGGGATCTGCTCCTGACACTCATGCCAAGTCGGCCAACTATGTCATTATGACCATTTCTGCAAAGCTTTTTTTAAAATCAGAATGCTTCGGCAGGCGAAAACAGAGAGGCTAAGTCAGCAAACTGCCCTTGAAACATAGGATACACAAGCTACACGAAGCAGCCATATTGTTGTTTTACTACACACTTTCAGTTTTGCAAAATCTTGACCTCAGTTAGCCTCTGCATTTCGGAACTGACCGGTGTTCTTTGCAATAAGAGCACAGCATACAAAATAAAAGATATACTTTTTATGTACTCGATGTGATTAAGACACTTTTTGAGTGAGTTAATTTGGAAGTTCTTCTTCTGGAAAACTGTTCTAGCATATTGTTCTTCTTCTTGGAAAACTGTTCTAGCATATTGTGATTTTTTTTGATTATTCACACACTGCTAGGGCTTTCCTTATCCTGGTAATATTACTAGGGTCTGATGCCGGAATCTAATTTGGTAGTTCTGGGTATTTTCCAGAATCAGAGCCTTGTGTGAATGCAACTTATGATTTATGTCTGCCAACATACAGTGATTTAAAAAAATATTTTGTTATTAATCTTTTTATTTGATTTGATTTTTGTTTTATTTTACCTTTTTATTAACAGAAATTCCCATTGAGATCAAACATTTCGGTAGCACTTTATTTTAAGGGCCAATTCTCACTTTTGACTAGTTGCTTATTAACATCCATATTACTAGCATATTGGCTGTTTATTAGTACTTAAAAAACATATTAATGCCTTATTCTGCATGACAATATTTTAGATCCCTTAATCCTACCACATACCTAAACTTAACAACTACTTTACTAACTCTTAAATAGGAAATTAGGAATTAGGAATTTATAGTAGCAAAAGTCATAGTTAGAAGTTAATAGTGAGAATTGGTGCCAAAACAAAAGTGTGACCAAAATGTCTTCTACGAAAGAGACCTGACCAGGGTAGCAGCCATACAAACAAGATTAAAATATAACACATACAACGTGATATCCAAAAACCATTATGATGTTTACAGCTAGTTGCCACCTGTTATAAAACAGAAAAAAGTGAAAACACAAAATAAATATAAAGATAAATTTGATTAGTAGCATAATTTATTTATTGATTTATTTCAGAATTTCTATAGATATCATTTAGGGCTGTCAATTTAACATGTTAATGTAATTAGTTATGGAAAAATAACTCGATTCAAATGTTTCAACACAGTTATCGCACCCGACCCAGATCTGTACATCATCTTACATTTCATACAGTTGACTGTTGACAAACATGATGCAGCGCAACAACTCACTGTGTGATGTAGTCTGTAAATGCAGTAAATGCTCCTAAAATTCAATATATTGGAGCAAAAATTGCCCCTTAATGAGTTTTTGTCTCATATTGTCATATTATAAGCAATATCACACGAGCAGCGAGAGCTGTATCACACGAGTGCTGTTTTTGTCCTGAATAGCATGAGCGCAAATGTGATTTTATACAAGGGTTCAGTAAATGAGGAGCTAATATTGTGTTCTATATTTTTGCTCAATTTTCCCAACGAAAATATTACCTATAAAGAAACAGCAGACCTGTTGTGTGTCTCTTAACAACACAGTAGTGATTAGTTTCTAAATGAATCTGCATTTTGGATGAATCGTGTGAACCAATGATCCAGTGGCCCAATCATAAAGAGAGCCATTTATGTAATTCCTCAATGAAATTAAAGGGATAGTTTGCCCAGAAATGAAATTCTGTCATCATTTACTCACCCTTATGTCGTTCCAACCTGTATGACTTGCTTTCTAGTAGAAAGCAGAAACAACATAAAGACAGTATATTTTTAATATTTTTTTAATGACATCTTTTTTGTGATTGTATCGCTGATACCAATACTACTGATGTCTCTATGAAATAGTTTTTTCCCCCTAATATTTAACCATTGGCTATAGCCATTTAACATTACAGTATAACTGAGAGATATCAATTTTAATGTTTATTAGACTTTTAAAAAAATAACAACTTCTAATTTAAGTTAACTTAAAGGAGACATATTATGCCCCTTTTTACAATATGTAATATAAGTCTCTGGTGTCCCCAGAATGTGTCTGTGAAGTTTCAGCTCAAAATACTCCACAGATCATTTATTATATCATTTTGAAAATGCCTATTTTGAGTGGAAGCAGAAACACGCTGTTTTTTGGGCCTGTGTCTTTAAATGCAAATGAGCTACTGCTCCCTGCCCCCTTTTCCAGAATAGCGCTGCTCCATTACAGCTCGTACCTGCTAAAAAATCTGTTTTGGTTCTGATTATCATGTTTATCGCGCTGAAATCATGCGTTTTGACAGAACAGTTAGCGTGTTTTGCTCAAACTTTCGTCATGACATTAGAACAGGTACACCGTTGTCGCTTGTGAAATCAAAATGACAGCGCCGTGGTTGAAAATTTACAGATTAAGGGGAGGTAATATTATAATGAGATCCCTTTGCCACGTCACCAAGGGAGTGAAATCAGACATGCTCGTTTTCTCAGACACTTGCAGAAAAAGGCTTACCAAAACAAAGTTACTGGGTTAAGCTTTTTCACGTTTCCTTGGTTGGTAGATGCACCGGGGACCTGATTATAGCACTTAAAACCTGGAAAAGTCCGATTTTCATGATATGTCACCTTTAAAACAATCTTCACATAAACCCATTATAATAAATGTCATAGCCTATTTACCTGTGCCCTTCAGCAAGTAGGAAATATACAGAAATTGAATAAAGTTATCAAACACTAAATTCTAAATTAAATATAGGTGAATCCTTAAAGGCACAAAAGTTATTGATTTCCTCTTTTTTTCTTTTGTTCTTTGATTAACAGACATCACAGCAGGTGGGTTATTAGGTTATTTTGGCTGCTTTAAGAGCTGCCGCTGCTGAACATGACGTGGATCTGCCACATATTGTATTTTCTCACTTTTTACCTTTTTTACCTTTACCCTTTACCACTCTTTACCAAAGTCTCTACTAATGAGCTGAATCAGGTGTGTTAGATTAGGGAGACGGTGCTGGGCTGCTACAGACCAGGACAGTTCTGAAAACCACTGCATTTCAGAGACATGTTCTTAAATATGACTCATACAATACAACAAATAATGTCATAAGGTCATACCAGCGAGCAACTTCATTTGTTTGTGCAATTGAAGAGCATGTGCATGCTATAACGGCTGAGGACAGGAAAATTAGTTTTTACTGACATATGTCCTGACAACATCTCATCTGCCCGCAGTTCACTGTTCTACTCGAGCTCTCTCGTCACCTGTAGCTTTTCCGTGCTTGTTGGAGTCACACGTCTGAAAAGTCTTATGTTTTATGTGGTCGTAAAGACATTCTGCGTCTAAATGAAAGCAATTCTTGTCAAGAAAAGCAGCAGTTGTGAGTGGTGTGGCCAACCCTAGCTCCATCCCTGCATTAATTGCGTTAAATATTTGTAATGCGTTAAACTGAAAAAATTAATCGCATGCGTTAACATGCTAATTTTGACAGCTCTAAATAAAATATTTATTTCCAAAGCTACTTTTTGTAATGTCTACTTGATACTTTTCTCTTTAACGCAATAATGGCTTTAAAGTACCTTTATGAGGTATTTTCACAGCCAAATTTAATATGCAATTAATTTATTTAATCGCCACATCATGTAATTAATTAGATTAAAAATTTTAATCTACTGACAGCCCTAATATCATAATAATATTATTGTGAATTCTTCTGGCTACAATAATCATGTAGTGAAATTTTTATATTGCTACAGCTTTATTATAATGTAATATTCACTGCAATTTGTACGCCATCCAGGTTTAGCAGCAAGAAAACTTCTTCCTTGTCCAAACCCAAATCAACACCAGATCATATTTCTTTGCCGCCAATGCATCTCATTTGGGATCAGATTTTCAAAACTATGATGAGTTACACAGCCCACGATAACATTAGGAAATCCAGCAGCTACAAGTGAACAACATTACGCTGATAAAATCAGTGTGAACAAGGTATAACACAGATTCTTCATCATCATGTTGGCCTAAAATGGTTTATTTTGCATCTCTCAACAGATGCTCCCAAAAGAATTCCCCAGAATATGCGGGCTGTACAGGGAATTTCGTTTGATGATTACAACTGTCACATACCTGTTTGTAGAAATACTGTGCACGGACATAACCAGACAAGGTAGGGATGAGATCCTGTCAAACACGCTGACCCCTTCCCTGTGTTTTCCATGAGAAGTCTCTGCTATCTCTGGCATCGCTGTGTAAATAACCTTTGTCAACAGAAGTGCTTGTATGCGTATGCAGCTGATCACATTCTTCTCAGACTCATGCAACTCTCACAGCCAGATTTAGCGCTTTTCCTAAGGCATTGTCTAACACGATACAATTTCTAAAGACTCTGGAAATGGTTGGGAGATGTTTGTGTCTGGGTGTCCGTGGTAATGATTAGGTAGCAGAGAAACGCACATCGCTTAGACTGTTGTTTTTGTTTGCCTGAAACTTGATGGACACCACTTTGCTTGGAAACGGTCATTCCGAAGCCATTGAAAAAGTGCTTGAAGTGCTCTTAAAATGATAATTGTTAGGCTTCGTCCATGTGAACAAACCTATATTTGATTAAAACATTGTTTATAGGCTGTGCTCTGCTGGCCCTTGGCCCAGTGATTTTGAAGTTTTCGCTCAACAAAAAGGTCAAACAATAGTGGCTGTAAAGGGCAAGTTCTAGCTTTCCACACGGTTCTTCTGTAGTCTTTGTGTGGAATGTAGGGATGTAACGATTAACCGCGAGCCGGTTGGAAATCGATTTAAATATGTGACGATTCAAATCGGTTGAGATGCTAAACCAATCGCGATGAGTGAATCGTTACATCCCTAGCGGAATGTGTTTATTCACTCTTTAAAGGTCAGAACCAATTATATTAGGACACTCTTTGAATATTGGACTAGTGAAGTTCATGTTATATCTATACACAACGTTAACAAAACGTTAACATTAATACTTACATTACTAAACAAATAAATAAAAAGGAGAACATGAGTTTATCTGGTGAGTTTGTAATAGCAATATTGTAAATTCCACAACACATTAAACTTTCGACACGTTTCAGGCATGTTTATGATCAGAAGTGAGAAAGAAAATTTCAAGAAAAACATTAAAGTAATTAACCAGTACTTCTAACAACATACAATTCGGAATGGGTCATACCTTTATGGTGCTTTTTGGAGAAGAACGAGGCCAAGTCATATATAAATAATGACAGGATTTTTATTTTTGGATGAACTATTTTATAAATACAGTTTGTATTTGGTGTGAAAAGGCCTTGGTTGCGTTTTACTTTACCTCCTTGTTAAGTAACGTAAATATCTGTGCCATCATGTCACAAACAGCCTTTATCAGATCACAGTCTCACGATGACTGTGTTTTCTCCCCCTTGTAGTTGAGGTGGTGGTGGAGTATGAGTATGAAGCCGCCCACGAAGATGAGTTGACCCTCAGGCTTGGAGATGTGATCAAAAACGTGCGACGAATTGAGGAAGAGGGATGGATGGAAGGAGACCTCAACGGGAAACGAGGCGTTTTCCCGGACAACTTTGTAAAGGTAATTTCAAGAAATGTTTTTTAAATGTAATTTAATATATTGGCTTTATGTAAGGTGTTGTAAGGAAATAATGGAAGTAGGCATGGGCTGGTATGAGATTTTGACGGTGTGATAACCTTAAGCAAAAATATCATGGTTTCACTGTATCACGGTATTGTCGTTGCAGCTCTAAAATGTGTTTTTTAAACTGACTGGGTAAAGAAAAAAAAAAGAAACATTTTTTTCCCACTGAACACAATATATTTTATTTTTGAGCAACATACAGAATGTTAGGAACAGTAGAATTTGTTTATTTTTTCTTTGATTTGTTTCCTAAAAAGAAGAAAAATAAAGACTGACATCTTTATTTAACCTAAATCTGTAATTACAGTTATTTAATTTTAGTTATATAATTCGTATACATATCATTTATATAATTTCATATCATTCATT
>NW_015666536.1:138087-139419 GCF_001515625.1 Sinocyclocheilus rhinocerous
AGCTCCTGCGGGAGCGGGAACTGCTGCGGCAGTGTAAAATACAGACAAAGGCTCCTACGGGAGCAGGAACTGCTGCGGCAGTGGGGAAATATGGAAAAGCTCCTGCGGGAGCGGGCACTGCTGCGGCAGTGGCGAAATATGGAAAAGCTCCTGCGGGAGCGGGGACTGCTGCGGCAGTGGGTGAAATATGGAAAAGCTCATGCGGGAGCGGGCACTGCTGCGGCAGTGTGGTAATTTAGGTAAGGCTCCTGCGGGAGCGGGAACTGCTGCGGCAGTGGGGAAACATGAAAAAGCTCCTGCGGGAGCGGGAACTGCTGCAGCTGTGGGGAAATACAGAAAAGGCTCCTGCGGGAGCGGGCACTGCTCCTGTGGGGGAATATGGGAAAGGCTCCTGCGGGAGCGGGCACTGCTGAAGCAGTGTGGGAATTAGGTAAGGCTCCTGCGGGAGAGGGAACTGCTGCGGCTGTGAGGAAATACAGAAAAGGCTCTTGCGGGAGCGGGAACTGCTGCGGCAGTGGGGAAATACAGAAAAGGCTCCTGCGGGAGCGACAGACAAAGGCTCCTGCGGGAGCGGGAACTGCTGCAGCAGTGGGGAAATATGGAAAAGCTCCTGCGGGAGCAGGCACTGCTGCTGCAGTGAGGAAATATGGAAAATCTCCTGCGGGAGCAGGCACTGCTGTGGCAGTGTGGGAATTAGGTAAGGCTTCTGCCGGAGCTGCAGTGGCAGTGGGGAAATATGAAAAAAAGCTCCTGCGGGCACTGCTGCGTCAGTGTGGTAATTTAGATAAGGCTCCTGCGGTAGCGGCAACTGCTGCGGCAGTGGGGAAATATGGAAAAGCTCCTGTGGGAGCGGGAACTGCTGCAGCAGTGTGGGAATTAGGTAAGGCTCCTGCGGGAGCGGGAACTGCTGCGACAGTGGGGAAAATACAGAAAAGGCTCCTGCGGGAGCGGGCGCTGCTGCGGCAGTGGGGAAATATGGGAAAGGCTCATGCGGGAGCGGGAACTGCTGTGGCAGTGGGGAAACATGGATGAGCTCCTGCGGGAGCAGGGACAGTGGGGAAATATGGAAAAGCTCCTGCCGGATCGGGGACTGCTGCGGCAGTGTGGGAATTAGGTAAGGCTCCTGCGGAAGCGGGGTGCTGTGGGGATGGGCCATTATAGATGGATTAGGTGATGTTAAAGGGGGTTAGCTATGGTGGGTCAGGAGTTAGAGTGAACAGGGATGGACTGGCGTTAAAGGGGTCGGCTGATGAGGATTCGGTGAGCTTCTTTGATATGGAAGCGGTCTGACCGCACGTAGGTCTTGAAGGCCTCTGGCTTCTGAAGGCTTCT
>NW_015666536.1:139516-140318 GCF_001515625.1 Sinocyclocheilus rhinocerous
GAAGATAGAGAGAAGGAAGGGCAAGCATGTGAGGGGGAGGAGGAAATATAGCTGCCGGAACCGCTTGCGGAGGCGTGCTCACGCTTGGGACGGCCCCTGGGAGCGATAGCTGAAGAAAGAGGGGAAAAGAGAGGGGGAATGGCGGGCGTCGGGGCCTGCACCATTAGCGGAGTCATGCTCACGCTTGGGATGGCTCCGGTAGCAGAAGAAAGAGGGGGAAAGAAAGGGGGAAGGGCGGGCGTCGGGGCCTGCGCCATTAGCGGAGGCATGCTCACGCTTGGGATGGCTCCGGGAGTGGGAGCGGAAGAAAAGGAGGGGAAGAGAGGGGGAATGGCGGGCGTCGGGGCCTGCGCCATTAGCGGAGGCAGCCTCACGCTAGGGTTGGACGGTGGGGCTGCAGGCCATGGGTAGGGGAGGGGGTTGGGAGTGGGGTAAGGAAAGGGCTGTGGATGGGTCTGCGCCACTAGCGGAGGCGTGCTCACACTAGCATCTGCTACGGGAGCTGGAGGCCACTGAACAGAAAAATGGTTATTAGTAGCATGAGGGAGCGGAAGAGATGTGGGCCTGTGTTACAAATGGAGGTAGCCTCACGTTTGCTTCAGCTGCTTTAGCTGTAGGCCATGGGAAGGGGGTGGGGTTGTGACGTCCTGAAGAGCCTGTGTAGCTTGCAGTGCTAGTGGAGGCAGCCTCACGCTAGCATCTGCTACGGGAGCTGGGGGCCGCTGAAAGGAAAAAAGGGGGTTAGAAGTAACAGGACGGAAATACTGAGATGTGAGGGCCTGTGTTGCAAGCGGAAGCAGCT
>NW_015666536.1:140655-141003 GCF_001515625.1 Sinocyclocheilus rhinocerous
GCTTTCCAGAGCGGATAAATTTGAAAATGCTGTTTTCACGTTGTAGAAACGGAAGCTTTTGAAAACGATGAAGCATGTTTAGTCGTGTAACGCATTGTACCAATAGACATGTTTATACCAGTAACGTTAATTTTGCAGTTATGTGCTATTCACTTTCACACTGTTGTTAAAGATATTTACTTTGCACGCTCTTCATATTACGGTCCTAAAAAGATGACAGAAAATTGACTCACGATTGCTGTCCTGCGGCAAAACACGAGGGCAGTTGCGTTTTAGATCAATTCTGAGTGAGCGCGCCGTGGGCGTGTCAGTGGATGGTGAAATATTTCCGTAAATGAATTGATCCTG
>NW_015666536.1:141065-141387 GCF_001515625.1 Sinocyclocheilus rhinocerous
CGCTTGCTTCGGCTGCTGTAGCTGTAGGCCGCGAGAAAGTGGAAGGGTTAGTGACATTTAGCGGGACAAGCTGAAAAGCCTGGGTAGCCTGCGGTGTTGCCGACTTAGCAATTTGTTGCTAGATTTGGCAACTCCTCAAGCCTTGTCCACATTAATAAGTTTCCGTTGAAAACGCATCTTTTCCTCTTGTTTTGGCCTTCCATCCACGCTAAAACAAGGAGCCCAGGAAAACAGAGCTTTAAAAACGCTTTCCAGAGCGGATAAATTTGAAAAAGCTGTTTTCACGTTGTAGAAACGGAAGCTTTTGAAAACGATGAAGCAT
>NW_015666536.1:141588-141705 GCF_001515625.1 Sinocyclocheilus rhinocerous
AGTCAGAAACGGAGATGGCAGGTCAGAGCTTTACATTCTTTACATTTAAGTATTCTAATTATTTTGAACTCGTCGAAGAAAGGGAGAAGGGGATTGTCGTTAAGTGTGTTAAGTGTA
>NW_015666536.1:141915-142053 GCF_001515625.1 Sinocyclocheilus rhinocerous
TTCACCTTCACCAGGTAAAACAATTAGTTCGACTGAACTCAACAAATTGGTTGCTGCGTTTGCTGCTGAGGAGATGCAGCCACTATCCACTGTGGAGGCGCCTACATTTCGTAATATCATAAGCAAAATAAGCAAAAT
>NW_015666536.1:143156-159220 GCF_001515625.1 Sinocyclocheilus rhinocerous
AGAAAGTGGAAGGGTTAGTGACATTTAGCGGGACAAGCTGAAATGCCTGGGTAGCCTGCGGTGTTGCAGACTTAGCAATTTGTTGCTAGATTTGGCAACTCCTCAAGCCTTGTCCACATTAATAAGTTTCCGTTGAAAACGCATCTTTTCCTCTTGTTTTGGCCTTCCATCCACACTAAAACAAGGAGTCAAGGAAAACAGAGCATTAAAAACGCTTTCCAGAGCGGATAAATTTGAAAATGCTGTTTTCACGTTGTAGAAACGGAAGCTTTTGAAAACGATGAAGCATGTTTAGTCGTGTAACGCATTGTACCAATAGACATGTTTATACCAGTAACGTTAATTTTGCAGTTATGTGCTATTCACTTTCACACTGTTGCTAAAGATATTTACTTTGCACGCTCTTCATATTACAGTCCTAAAAAGATGACAGAAACTTTACTTTACTCACGATTGCTGTCCTGCGGCAAAACACGAGGGCAGTTGCGTTTTAGATCAATTCTGAGTGAGCGCGCCGTGGGCGCGTCAGTGGATGGTGAAATATTTCCGTAAATGAATTGATCCTGTCAGAAGAATTGCGTGAAACTTATTATGTCTGTTCCGTCTGTATCATCTCAGTGAGGTTTTATACATGCACAGTAAGGCTAATGTAACGCTTTCAGACATTTCAGTGTGGATGATAAACTTTGGGGAAAAAATGCCTTTTTTTTGTTTTTTTTATTGCTTAAAAAAATTGCATCAACATCCGTTTGTCATAACGTCGTTTAACAAACTTTAGACACGAAAACCTGCTTTTAGCGACTTCACCTGAAATTTAATTAATTTGCAACGCGGCCTGCGCCGCTAGCGGAGGCAGCCTCAAACTAGTGTCTGCTCTTAGAGCCGGAGGCCTGGCTGCGTACGGCGCTGCGGCCGGAAGAGCGGGAAGCGAGTGAGGCTTTGCTGCGGTGAGATCTGGGGCGCGTCCCAGGCTCGTTGAAGGCCTGCTGCTGCTGCGACCCAGCGCTCGAGGAGAGGAGAGCTTGTGCGGGACGATGGTGGTGTCGAGCGAGGCGAGCTCGGGGCTTTGCACGGTCTATTGGCTAGAGCGTGTGGCTGGTCGAGAAGAGCGGTGGCCGCGATGAAGCCTGGTGCTCGGCGGCCATGTCTGGCGGGGAAGGAGTGATCATGGGGCCGGCAAATTGCGGCGGATCTGAAAAAATCCCCAGTATAGATCTCTTCGTTGGACGGGAAATTGGTCTGTGATAAGATGGCAAAGGGAGCGAACCGAATGCTGAAAGACTAGAGATAATGAAGGTAAGGCTGCTTTGATTATTTGTAGAGGTTCTCTCTTGTGCTGATTGGATAGATGATGTAATTACTGATGATGGACTGGCCGTGTTAATTATCTGCGCGTGCTCCTCCCGAAATTTGTTAATAAAGCATCACTTAGTGTTTTGAATTGTTACTTAAGCCCCGTTCACACCGCCAGCGACACACAGCGACAGAGCGACATAATCCCATTCATTTTCAATGGAGAGCTGGCGACTTCCGGCGACACGAGCGACAGTGACCGTTGGCGACGGAATTTGGGCGTGTCAAGCGATGCGAGTCAAGCGACAAAAGTTCAGAATTCTTCAACTTTATGCAAATAAGCAGCGAATTTCGCGAGCGACAACCAATGGGAGTGAAGTCAGTGGAGAGCACGTAATTCATCTGCTGTAGTGGAGTGTTATGGGGGTAACTAGGCAACCAGTAGTGGGAACGCCCACAAGCGACAAGCAGCGAAAAAGTCGCTGGCGGTGTGAACGGGGCTTGAGGCCGCATGAGGAAACCCACATTAAAGTCAGTTGTAATGGCAAATCTTGTCAAAGGCAGGAAATTATTGTTTTTGTTTCCTTGCGGAGATCCTTTAGTAGGGTGTGAAGGAATCTTCCACTCCCTTAACTGAACTTTGAACCTGGAAAGATTTGATAGTCAGCACTATGACTATAAAAGACCATGGAAATTGAGCAGGTGAGGAGCTCATTTTAGTTTGTCTGTCTGTCAGTTTGTATCTAAATAAGATCTTGGGCTCGAGGTGTCTGGAAGACGTGTTACTGGTAATGTTTTGTCTTTAGTTTGTTTTCTATTCATTCAGTTTCTCATAACGTGGCACTGGGTTTGATTGCCTGTTTTGCTGAATCATCAGACAGGGCACCTACAGGAAAAGCATAGCCAGAAAAGTATTGTTTAATACAAAAAATTTTTTTTTTTTTACACAAACTACACAATTTTATTGAGTTCTTTAAGTTCATTTTCTGGAATTGTGCATTGTGTTTTGAAGATTTTATTTTTATTTATTTTTTGACAGTTTTATTTTTGTGATTTACGCTTTTTAACTGAGGACTGTAATTTCTGTATTTCTGTAATTTCATGTACTGGTTCAGACATGATTGGTATCGTTTTTACTAAGATAGGAGTGTCTTCTCAGCATGTGTGAAGATCATGTGCTCTAGATGCATCACGAAACCCACTGAAATAAACCTAGACATCTCTGTCTGTAATAGTACTTTAGTATTTATTTTTAAATGTATTTGTTTATTTATGTTTATATTCTAAGAAAACCAGGAGCTTTAAAAGGTTGGGAAATCTGACCTCAAATTAGTTATTAAGCGGGGAGTAACAAAAAGGAATTTCTTTGTCAGCATCTCATTCAGGAAGTTTGGAGCGGATGTAGCCTGTGGCATTCTCCATTCTGCACCGGAGCTGCCAGGAAACAAAGAGCGCTACTCCACATGCCTTTCTCTCAAACCCAACCCGTCTATGCAGTCTAGGCAGTGCTATGATAACGCTATGGTACTTTGATGTATTACATAGTACTGAATGATTACCATAGTATTAAAGGGTACTTCAAAGAATGTCATGTTATCAACCAAAAGCAACATAGTATCATTTCCCAAAAACCATGGTAGTTTTTTGGTTAAGTGAGATTTATGTAGACTAAAATAAAGCAAATGCAAAGTGTTCTGAGATTAGCATAGCAAATGCAGTTTAAGTGATTTAATTTTGTTGTTGTTGTTAATATTATTTTAATCTGAATAATGTATATTGTGCCACTAGGTTCACCAAATGGAATTGCATGAATAATTAATTGTTGTTTTTTTTTAAACACATTTTCCATTAAAGTTTTTCACACGAAATGATTGCATGATTTATTTATAATTAATTTATGAACCTGTTAATTCCTGTTAATTCTCTTTTTAAGTTTTAGATTTTGATTTCACCATACACTCACTACAGATCAATTTCAGACAACGTTAAATCATTTTAAGAGTCTGGAGTAAAACACCCCATATGTTGTTTATGCTGACATGTTTATTGGTCATTTATATGGAGAAATATGTTATTTAAAAATACACTTATACTTAAAATTTAATTCCACTTTAATTCTACTTCATTACATTCTAATTGCTACCTTAATTCTTAATTCTACCTATTCTTAATTCATTGCTGAATTGATCCCTAATGTAATAAAGGAATCTTTATTCTTGATCATAGTATTAAGTGTTATACCTCAGATCCTCTAATATCCATATGTTTTTTTAGAAGAAATCACAGTAGAAATAGCATCTTAGGTCTTATCACTCCTTCATTTCTCTTTCGTCTCTTCCCACCTTTTTCTGAATGTGTGAGGGAGGATCGGGTTTTGGTGAATTGACATGTGTTTGTAAACAGTGAAAGTAGGTGCTAGTTGGTGGTTTCACTAGAGTTTTACAAGATGTGAGTGTGAAGAATGTAAATGTCTAATGTAAACAACAAAGAATTCATGCATTCATGGTAAAATAAACAAAACTTACAGGTGCTGTTTGGTTTGTAGATGTTGAATTATCTTAGACATTTCCGTTTGAATTCAAACAGCCTCAAATTCTGATTTATTCATTGTATTACTGAAAAAAATATTGTTTTTATTGTCATATTTAAATGTATTTATTTCTGTATTTATTTGTCAAACAGATTTTGCTAAATCATTTATACCATACTATTTATACCATACTTTATATGTTTGCATATGACTTACAAGGGTACAATGTCTGTCAGGTTCCAAATAAACTGATAAAATAATTCAATATGATGAATTACCTTTCATTTGTGCAGTGTTTCATCCACTGGATTTTTCAAAAATAGGCAGTGTCATATTATTATTTAATTATATAAAGCATTTTAATTAGAATTTCCAGGAAAGATGTCATGATATATGTTGTGTCTGTGGTATAAAATTACTCCTACCATGATGTATGATTTGCCATACTACTATTATATGTGATAATATATTAGATATTTAATTATTTTTTCATTTTTTTTAATCAAGGAGGTGAAAAAAGATGAGCCAAAGTCCAAAGAGGAGTCAAAGGAGGCTAAAGAAAAGGAAGTGAAAGATGAGACTCCGATACAGCGGCGAGCATCAGGGAATGTGGCGAGCCTGGTACAGAGGATCAGTACCTATGGCATCCCAGCAGGAGGAATTGGCTTGCCACCCCAATCTCAACCCCGTGCCTTAAAAAAGAGTGCGTCTTTTTTCATTTCAAATTCTAACAGCTTTTATCTCTTCTTTAACGTTGTTTTGTTTAGAATAGCACACATAAAATGTCCCTACTACCTGACAGACCACACATCTGTCTCTGTGACAGCCCTAGACTCAATAACAGCAAAAAAAAAAAAAGTAGTCATGAAGGAGCCCACTTTTTTTAGCCACTGAGGAAAAAGTAGCCAATCAGAAACATGTTCTACCTGTAAATCATTTTGTGTGTTTGAGTTTGCTGACATCGAGTTGACTGACATGTATTTTGATGAAGGCCATGTGGTCAATAGATTGTGGTGGTCCAATTCAGTCTAGTGGAAATTAGCATCATGGGTAACATGGCTTACATCATCTTTTTTTGTTTGGTGTGGCATTGTGGATTTAAAAAAAAATAATAATAATTTAGCATTAGTTTAATGTCACAATAATTTATCACAGCAGGCTGAGATGATTTTTATATTTTACCATAGTACAGCATATGGTAAAATCTTTCACCATTTTGTGTTTTGGTCTTTGTTTTGATGGAATCAGAGTTCAGCACAAAAAGCAGATTTAGCAGATGACAGCTTTGGCCAGTAGTGGGCAGCAGTAGCTTTCTTATTGGCTCATAAAGCCTGTTTTCATTTCCTCTGTCTTGAGTCTTGAGTGTATGGCTGTCTCAGATTTTAGAGGAAGTCCACTTGATCCTCTCCAGCTGCATAGGAACATTGTCACAGAACACACAGCGATTGTGATGCCGTCCTACATTCAAGGTTTCTGCTGAACAAATCATCTAAAACAGTGATAACAGACAGTGGAATGTGTTGACTCTCTTCATCTGTGCTCCTGTGCAGGTTAATTGCATTGTACCCTTGAGGAAATAATGCATTTTTGTTTAGTTTCTGCTCAGTGCAGCTTTCATTTCAAGCTATTCTCCACAGAGATATTGTTCACCTGGCCTTTTGCTAAACTAAAGAGTTCTGTGGGGGTACCATGGTTCAGTAATAGAATTAGATGGCAATACTGTAGTATTTCAATATACCGCAGTGTTTCCCACAGACTTACACTCTATGTGTGTCGGCAATTTCCCTGGGGAAATATATATGTATATAATGTACATTTAAAACAGCAGACGGGCTTATTGAAAGTGCAAATTCATTCTCTGCCAGCAGGAGGCGCTTTTGGAGCGGCAGAAATAGCGGTTTCCCCAGTAACGGCTGTAAACATAGCAGGGCTGCACTCATGAATGCTACTTTATCAGGCATTATAGGAAAGATTGAATGAAAATGACATTAAAACTTTTCTGAAGACAATCGGTTCCCTTCAAAAAAGATATATTTATATAAAAACACCAAACAAAACATATGTTTCGGTCTTGAAACAGTGCTCATGTTTATTCAACGAAGTCAAAGCCTTTTGGAAAATATATTTGTGGCGGTCAGTGTTGATATTGTGGCGGGCCGCCACAAATAAATCAGTGTATTGGAAACCCTGTACCATGATCGGCACACTACCGTTCAAAAGTTTGGAGTCAGAAAGATTTTTTTTTAAGAAATGAATACTTTTATTCAGCAAGAATTATTAAATTGATCAAAAACATTAAATTGATAAGCATTAAATTAATCAAAATGGACAGTAAAGGCATTTATAATGTAAAAAAAAATATATGTATTTCAAATAATTGCTGTGTTTTTTTTTTTACTTGCTATTCATCAAAGAATCCTGAAAAAATGGTTCATGGTTTACAAAAAAATGAAGCAGCACAACAACATTGATAATAATGAGAAAAGTTACTTGAGCACCAAATCAGCATATGAGAATGATTTCTGAAGGATCATGTGACATTGAAGACTGAAGTAATGGCTTCTGAAAATTTAGCTTTGCCATCACAGGAGTAAATAACTTTAAAATGTTTTTTAAAAAATGTTCTAAAATAACGTTTCACAGTATTACTGTTTTTAATGTATTTTTGATCAAATAATGCAGCCTTGATGAGCATGAGACAAAATAATTGATACATTAAAAAATGTTTCAAAAAATATTTTACATATTTTTATCATAATTATTTGATGAATATAAAGTTCAAAAGTACAGCATTTATATGAAATCGAAATCTTTTTTAACATTTGAAATGTTTACTGTCACTTTTAATCAATTTAATTCATTATTGCTGAATAAAACTATTAATTTCTTTAAAAATAAAATCTTACTGATCCCAAACTTTTCAACGGAAGTGTAATTGGTAAATAATTGCACATTTCTCACAATCCACAAGCAGTAGAAGATTTACTAGTGGAGAAGATTTCTCGGCTGAGTTTTTGAGTGACAGGAAACATGTCTTAATTTGGCACATAATATGGAGCAAACATAGCAAACTTTTCTCTTTAAAGGGCATATGAATCATCTCAAGGACAGGGTGTGGTGTTTGTGTGTGAGAGTGTATGTGTGCATACAAGTTTAATAAAGACTCTTCCTGATTGTGTTAGTCTTTACTCGTTGAGCACTCTTCAGGTAGCTGGAGGAATTGTTCCCCTTGCATACTGGCATTATTGGCTAAGCGTGTCAGGCCAGTTCCAGAGTGACTTGTTGTGTTTTCATTACAGAGCTCAAGAAGCGTCAGTGCAAAGTCCTTTTTGAATATGTTCCTCAGAATGAAGACGAGCTGGAACTGAAGGTTGGAGATATCATTTACATCACTGAAGAGGTCAGCTGCTTCTCGCTTTTGTATTTAATGTAACTGAAAGTTTTGAAATTGTGCTGAATATATTAGTTCTCTATTTATAGAAATCCATGCACAGCAAACGTTCTTTAATAGGGTTTGTGCATGCTGCAGTGTGATATATGATGGTAAAGTAGTGAGATGTTCCTTCATTTTCATTTCTCGCAAAATGAGCAGTCTCTTGTAATTTTTAGTTTGTGACTTCATCAATAACATTCATCAATAATAAGATCTGTGGCTCTCCAATGGCAGTTTTTGGCCCAAAATGTCACAAGTCTGTTTTGAAAGGGTTGCAGACAGGAAGGAAAATAACAATATAAAATGCAAATTAAACAATTAAAGTAACCGTATCATTGTGACTAGTTAGTAAACAAATAAAATAAATAGGCATACATAGGCTAAATGCTTCACTTGCTTCACTAAATGCTTTGTGGGTTGTGTATGTCAAAGACAGTGTGTCTGATCAAACTCTGTGGTATTGTGGTGCAGATTTGTCTAGCTTAGTAGATGCTTACCAGATAAATGGACAAATACCAAACATCTCCCTCCTCTTTAAAAACAAAATGAATGAAATATGCAAGACTACTTTATGCCAGACTACATTTAATATGGGTTCGTTTATGGCAAGGATTTTTTGTTTTGTTTTGCTTTTGGCAATCAAAATTCAAGAGACATTAAAAAACATTAAATAATTTTATAAGCCTTTGCATTTTTGTAGGAAAGTGTTGTAGGGCAATTTATGCCTTAAACAATTTTGCTATTGTGTTGGTTTGTCACTTGGTGTCCAGTGTACAATCTGCGTCCTGAAGTGAAACCAGTTGAGACCCACTGTCTTTGAAAATGAGCGTTTGACTGGACAGTTCCTGTATTAGTGCTTACTGTAGGTGTTTTTTAGGTTGAGGAGGGCTGGTGGAGCGGAAGCATGAATGGGAAGTCTGGACTCTTTCCTTCCAACTTTGTCAAAGAAATGGAATCAACTGAAGACACAGAGACGAGCGATATAACAGACGAGCCAGGTACTGCTCAGCTTATCCTGTGATATATTCACAGAGAGGGCATGTCCTTACAAGAAAACAGTCAACAGACACCTCTGTTGTTTTTTTGTACGTTTAAGGGTGTGTGTGTGTGTGTGCGGTATTTTTGAGGTGTTAGACCTAGTCATGGCATCTGCAGTTGACAACTTCTGTTTATAATTTTTTTGTTTGTTTGTTTTTTGAGGCATTAGGCCAACTGAAGCAGTCTGAAGAGTTTGAATGAAATTCCATAAAGTGACCAAGTGTACTAAGTTTGGAGTCAGTAAGATTTAAAAAAAAAAAAAAAAAAGAAATAATAATAATACTTTTACTGAGAGGAAGAATGTTTATAATGTTATTCTCTTTCAAATAAATGCTGTTCTTTTGAACTTTCTATTCATCAGAGTATCCTGAAAAGATGTATCACAGTTTCCATGAAAATATTAAGCATCACAACTGGTTTCAACATTGCTAATTAAAAAAAAAAAAAGTTTTTTTCAAAAGCATCAAATCAACATACTTGGCTGCTGGTTATTTTAAATTGTAATAATATTTCACAATATTACTGTTGTACTTTATTTTTGATCAAATAAATGCAATCTTGATGGACATAAGAGACTTTCAAAAACATTCAAAAATATGGATGACTTTTATGATAACTTTTGTAGTGCTTTGGTGTTTATGGGAATTCATCCTTACATAAGATCAGTTATTTTAATAATGTTTACACAGTTTACTTTGCATATTACTTTTTTGTAATCAAAACTTTGTAAAGCTTGTCGTGGCGGTACTCTTACAGTGGTGTGTGTTCACAGATAGCAGAGATGGAGCGACTAGCCCCACGTCCCCTCACCAAGGCAACGGGGTCATGGCCCAACCGAAGAAGATTAAGGGCATCGGCTTTGGCAACATATTTAGAGAGGGATCTGTAAAACTCAGAACCTCTCAACGATTACCACCTGAAAATGAGGAAAAGAAAGAAAAAGTAAGTGTTGTTCTGCACCAGAATATGTCTTATTTGCCTTCCTCAAAGTCTTTTCTTCCTGTTTACTGCAGGACCAGTATCCATCCCAGTAATTGCAGCAAACACTTCAGATTAAACAGAAAACTTTTAATATTGTGATTGGTACATTCAAAATGAATACATTAAATGTGCCTGTGTGTGCCTGTAGTTATATGTGCAAGATATGCCAGTACTGATGAAGTAGGAACTCTACCCCAAACCAGTTTAGCACATAATGGTGCCTTATAAAATTATATAATTGTCTTGGCATGTATGAAAATCAGTGTTGCCCATTCCCATAGCCATGACCAGTGGAGCGTTGAAGGGTAATTATATGTCTAACTGCTCTACAAGTTTTGCCAGTGATTGCTCAAGACCTTACCGTATAGGCAGACAGTCTCATGGTGAGACCTTCCTTTTTAGGAAATATGTCTCTATTTTTGGACTTCGTTATTTAGTGGCTATTTTTGAAGCGTTTTGGTATGAACTACTTCTCTTATTATCATTTGTGCTCTGTACAGCTCAAACCGAGAGCAGAATATCCCTGTCTGTGCCTTTGTTACATCTGCAGACAGCTGGATATGGAGATAGAATTGTTGCATAATTCCAAATAAATAGATTATGACCCACAAATAAATGTAAAGAGATGGACAAAAATGAAACGTATTGACAAATAAATAGAATGAGATCCACAGATAAATCTTAGACTTTCACAAACATGAATTAAATTCGCAAATAATTAAAATTAGATTTTTGAAATAAAAAACGTATTCACAAATATCTTTTTATGTCACAAACACAACTTTGCCCGGCACTGTACCCACCGTCTGCTCAAGCCAATCAGATAACAGCCACACTTCGCTGACCAATCGTAGCACATTCTCGCTATAGCCGATCTGTATTGCTTTACAATCAGGGCGGTAGCAGATTAATTTTGCACCCCTGTAAGGATCTGCATTCTATGGACACTTAGTTCAAATCGATCTGAAGTGCTGTTTGTGTGGTTAAAAAATATAATATAATATGATATAATATGAAATATGGACCCAAATTTGTGAGTGGACGATGTAAATAAAAACTGTGCATTTACTTAACACTGATGCTGTTAAGTAACTTTTTCAATCAAAACTAGTAAATCTGATTCATATGAACTATTGTTTGCGTGATCAAGTGTTTTAACCAGTAAATATCTTGTTTTACATTTATATGCATTTATATTCAACACACCTGCACCACATTTAAAAAAAAAAAACACATATATGTTTTTCCTCCCCAAACACTGGCAATAACTTTGTAATACTTTTAATTAATGTTTGAAAATATTATTTATAATGCTTTATACATCGTTAGATCCACATAGCTGCTCATATAGGCCTACATCAATTAAACAGCTTGACTGAAAAACTGGGAAATACTGTTGTGTGACTACAATTTAACCTATTACACAAACTTGCATGTTTATCATGTGTTGAATCCAGTTATTTATTATTTATTGACTCTTTTTTTCCCCTATCTTGAATAACATGACGCTTCCATAACACATTTGTATACAGCGTAGTGTTGTTCCCATAGCCGTGATTTAAAGCAATGTTTATCCAGCATTTTCAAAGGCATGTCAAATATAATACTGTGGCTTGACTTGATACACAATCTAATGGTATAACGAAATCTAACTTTAAACATCTTTTACTGTACCAATTTTTATGGCCCTTATATTTCCTATTTGAGCCAATGCAGATGAATGAAGTTATTTCAGGATGAGATTGAAAAGCAAAACGTGATTGACTATAGAGAGAACATGCTACGATTGGTCAGCGCATTTGTGGTTTTGTCAGCGTCTTGATGCCTGAAATGTTTCAAAATCCACAAATGCACAGAAAGCCATTCACAAATGTACGGGGAGCGATCCACAAATGCATGCAGCGATCTACAAATGTACAGGACGCGATTCACAAATGAATGCCAGGCAAAGTTGTTTGTGACATAAAAAGATATTTGTGAATGTTTTTTATTTGCAAATCTCATTTTATTTATTTGTGAATTTAATTAATGTTTGTGAAAGCCTAAGATTTATTTGTGGATCTCATTCTACTTATTTGTCAATGTTTAATTTTTCTCTAAAAATGTTTCTCTAATATTATGATATTGGTCAGAAAAGTAATGTTTTGTTGAAAAAAAGATACAGAGTATTTCCAGTTAATGTTTAGTTAAATGATTCAAACAAATTATTATTTTTATTATTTATATTTTTTATCATTTAACCGTGTATGTATTTGTGCTTTGTTTATGCAATGTTTTCTTCATAATATCATGTTTTTGTTTTTGTTTTTTTCGCACCCATATATAAATGAATGAATATAAGCTGTCTTTATATTTGGGGTCCTTTGCATTATAAAGTTTGGAAACCCCTATAATAATTTTGTAGCACATGATTAGTGGGGCTGTAGCTTGATTAAAATCAACCCCATCCTACATTTCCCCCTGAATTTTCTGTTTCGCTTAGTAGTACACTACCTTTCAAAAATATGGGGTTGGTAAGATTTTTTAATGTTTTGAAAGAACTCCCTTACTCTCACCTAGGCTGCATTTATTTGATCAAAAATACAGTTAAAAACAGTACATTTGTGAAATATTATTGCAAATACATTTTTTTAATGTAATTTATTCCTGTGATGGCAAAGCTGAATTTTCAGCAATTATTACTCCAGTCTACAGTGTCACATGATCTTTCAGAAATCATTTTAATATGCTGATTTGGTGCTCAAGAAACATTTTTAGGATCAAAATTGAAAACAGTTGTGCTGTATTTTTGTGAAAAGTGTAAAATATTTTTTTTAGGATTCTTTGATGAATAGAAAGTTTAAAGAAAACAACATTATAACATTATTGTAACATTATAAATGTCTTTACTGCAAGTTTTGATTAATTTAATGCACCCTTGCTGAATAAAAGTATTAATTTCTTTTAAAAAAAAAACCTTACTGATTCCAAACTTTTAAAAGCTAGTGTACATTGTATTATAGTTGTTAAATGTGCCACAAAAAAGTCATTTGGCTCTATTTACAGCATTATTGCATTTAACCAATACTTCAGCTCTCCCTTTTTTGTCACATTTTGCATCCTCTTATGTCATTCAGATCAGTTGAATCATCCACTGCGTCTCATATCTAGAGCTCAGAGGTCATTTATAACATGCCATCTTGTGATGTGATGGTCAAAGGATTTACTAAATACTATAGGTTTCTTACTCTGTTTTGGATTTTAAAAAGTCTACATTCAGCATGCTCTCCCATTGACTCTTTACATATGTTATAGTGGTTATTGTTTACCCAGCATTCCTTTCATCCAGGCATGGTTGACCTGCCTCAGAGTCTGTACCTTTCAGTGTGCAAATGCATGTGTTTGTGTGGCTGCTGTGTCAGTAAATCCATTTGTGATTCTGCTTCATTTTAGCCAATCCCATCATTACCATCTGCCACAAAACCCACCCCTTTGAGCACTCCTGAACCCCCTAAAGGAGAAAAAGAGGCAGAGAGCAAAGGAAAAGGTGAGTTCATGGGAAGGTTGACATAAAGCTGTATGTGATAACCAAAGTAATGACAGGAGATTTATGGAAATGCACCACACATGAACAACTGCAGTGATTATGACTGACTGACATGAGTTTTCCTCCTCCTGGTTATTAGCTAAACCCAAATTATAGATTAGTATGGCTTTCTGTTAGTATTGAAAGTGCACTTACACCTTGTGCTTTACTAATAACACTCCACAACTTAAAGTTTTTAACAAAGTGTCTGTAGTAGCTGCATAAGCCAAATCAAGGTATTATTTGTAGCACCTTCTCATAGATATATCCTCGTTTTTTCTTGTCTCTCTACAGTAAAAGAATACTGTAAGGCCACATTCCACTATGAAGCAACTAACCAAGATGAGCTGGATTTAAAGGAGGGTGACATCATCCACGTACTGAGCAAGGTACGGAACAGGCTGAGCAAATGTCTACCCAACCACAGAGATCTCTAAATAAACAACACATATTCAGGAAGCATTTTTTAAGACAAAGCATCCACATCAGGAATATGAAGCACATCAATTATTATACAATAACTTACATTATGTAATACCTATAGAAAGAAGGAAAAAGCATAGCATAATCTCTTAATAGCCAAATGTCGCAGATTAATAAAAAAATTTCCCCGTTGTATTCACCTTTTGGAATTTTTTATTTTTATTTTTTGCTGTTCTCTTCTGAGTCCTGTGCAAATAGTCATAGTCAACACTGAATGTAAGTTGTACAAGAATAAGCATTAAAAGTTTATTCTTGTACAAGTAAATAATTTTTTATTAGATATATCATGTCATGACTCAGTGCATTGCATGACACAGTGCTTAATATGTGTCAGCTACTCTACATACTCTCTATATACTAATTGGTAAACAAAAAAGGAGTAAGACTTTAACTTTGTTTAGCCATCAGGGAGCAGTGTAAACCAGTTTTGGTAGTTACCTCTCTGGTTGGCAACAGTCTGCAAACTGCATTAATGAAGAGGAGGCAGGAAAGGCTCTGCCTTTTACAAAATCATTTGAACCAATCACTTTTACTCTCTTCATTTAGACCAGTTAGTCTATATCCTGCACCGTAGTTTAGTCTGGTGTGTGAAAGCACTCATTGACACAAGCTTATGGACTAGTTGGTCCACATTTTTGCAAATTATGCCAGAGAGGTAGAGTCAATAGTGCATATTAGAACTACATATTATACATTATAAATATGTAATTATGAAGAATATTGACATTTGATGCATGGATTAAATCACTCTTTTTAATGGTTTAAAGGGAAAAAATCACCCTAAGATGAAAATAGTCTTAATTTACAAAAACCTGTAAGACTTGTAATGCAATTGTTGTTAGTACAGAACTCTCAGATGGGGATTCTGATGCGAAACTTTTGTAGTGATCAGAAATAAAGACTTTTGACTTGTGTGTTTGATGCTATCTGCAGATACATTGACAATTTATGAAACTGTAGCTGTTGTATATCATACCAGTGACTTCTGTTCTGTTAGCAAACTAAGGATGTGTTTGTTTTAAGACACATGGATAGCATAGTCAGCTGATGTTTGTCAAAGGCCTTGAGCAGGAAGTAGATCAAAGTTAGAAATGACCACCATCTAGTGGCAAGGGACATGTCTGCATTTCCCATTCATAATAATGTGAATTTAAGCCTTTAAGGTGTATTGTATATTTTATGAAATGAGCCATTTATGTTCTGAGTGTTTAATGGTTTTGATATTTTAGGACACAGGAGAGCCAGGCTGGTGGAGAGGAGAGATCAACGGCAGAGAGGGAGTTTTCCCAGACAACTTTGTAGCTCTGCTTCCTGAGACAGACAAAGAGGTACATTTATATTCATTAATGCTGCTTTTGATGTCTACCTTGGGAGTGTGCATTTTTTTAAAAGGAAATTGAACTACTCAGTGCAGACGTGACTACTTTACTTTGGAAAGTTATTATTCTCAAAATTAATTCTCAGTTGTGACAAGTAAAAACGTACTAAGCAATAATCTTTAATCAAAAGTTCTTATTTTTTCCCTCTATACAGACACTCACATCCAAAGGCTCCGTTAAAGCGTCTCCTAAACAGGAACCAGAGGAGGTAGGCAATGCTTATCCTCTTGTTAGACAATTCATTATTGGAGTACACTTCATATTAAGATTTTTTAAGATAATTTTTTTAGTCTCCCAGCCCTGCTTCCCAATGAAAGGTATTCACTAAACATTTTAATCAAAGATGTTAAGGACCAAAATCAACAACACTCCAGACAATATGAAGTTAACATTTTATTTTTTGTGGTTCATTGTTGGGGATTTAAGCGTGAAAGAAGTGTTTAAATCAATAGTAGCCACTTATCATCACCATATGTTTTGCAACCATGGCTCCCATTCTAGCTTTGGGATATTCAAGTTTAGCCTGAGGGTGCATGTTTAACTACATTTTGGCAAACTCTGGAACAACAGGCCATTTTTATTGTGAAAATTAGGGGTGTTCCGATCAGGATTTTTGAGGCCGATCACAGAAAGCAGTATGTGCCGATACGATCACCGATACCGATCTTTTTAAAGCCTTATTTTTATCAGGTAGAATTATTTATAGTAAGACTCCAATCAGGAATTTTAGACATCTATTCAGGGCCTGAATTTCATTTTTGAAAATGAATTCCCCTCTTAGGTGACTCTTGTGAGAGGGGATTTTTTAGCGGTGCAGAAGCAGCTTTCACACAGAAGTCTGCAACTGATCCGTGGCTGTTTAATACAAACACAACATTTATCCATTATTTTGATTTCAACTCCAAACATTGTTACTTAAAATGCTTTTTCAGCATTGTGATTCTTCACACAGTTTTTCACACAGTGCAGTAGCTAATACAATCTTTCATAGATGTGTTTAAACGCAATAAATGTAAGAAACACATTATTCAATGCTTTTTACTTTTGCATTTACTTCTAGATTGATAAAATTAAGTTGCTCAAGCATGTGGCAAAACATTTAAACCACTTTTCTAACATTATCACAAACATTCTAAATTAAAACTTACCATTGACAGTAACAGTCAGCTCTACTGCCTTTTCTTTTGCATTTAATTCTTTATTACAAGCAATCCTGTGGTTCATAAACTGTTTTCCTACCTCCACGAGTGCCATCTATTATTGCCTTGTTTTTCTAAAAGTGCCTAAAAAAACCTAGCCAAAAAGCCATAGCCTATGTTGACTGTGAAACACAGTAGACTTTAATTATATGCATTTATGGTG
>NW_015666536.1:159357-177159 GCF_001515625.1 Sinocyclocheilus rhinocerous
CGCACCGCTCCTGGAACACACTGCCGGACCGCAACCGTGTGCAGTGTGCACGCTTCAATCCGTTAACATGAGCGCGGAAAAAATACGCACCGCATATGCACTGCAAACGGAGTATAATAATGTGAACCTGACATTGTGTGTGCGCTGCGAGTGTGCATGAGCGCTCAGTCTCCAGGAGAGTGTGCGAGCGTTGAATGGTTTAAACACTGGCAAGAATTAAAAATAAATGCAATTTCTAAACTTTAGTGATGATGCGACACTGCCTCGATTGTGCAAGTGACAATTCCTGTGTCAACTGTGCAGCGTGCAGACGCGATGTGATTTGGTAGAATTATTTATAGTAAGACTCCAATCAGGAATTTTAGACATCTATTCAGGGCCTGAATTTCATTTTTGAAAATGAATTCCCCTCTTAGGTGACTCTTGTGAGAGGGGATTTTTTAGTTTGAGGGGCGGAGGGGGGCATTTTTTAGACATTTTTAAAATATATATATTTATCTCACCTAAATGTTTGATCATGCACTGCATTTTTGTTTTTACAATCGTGCAATTGTTGCACAATAGCTTACACAGAGCGCAAGCCTGATTTTGTGAGCTGAATGTGAGGCGGCCTTTTACACCGGGTTCACACATACTCCGTTTGCAGTGCGTATGCAGTCCATGTGTGGTACGTAAGCGGGCGCTCAGTCTCCAGGAGAGTGTGCGAGCGTTGAATGGTTTAAACACTGGCAAGAATTAAAAATAAATGCAATTTCTAAACTTTAGTGATGATGCGACACTGCCTCGATTGTGCAAGTGACAATTCCTGTGTCAACTGTGCAGCGTGCAGACGCGATGTGATTTGAAGCCGTTAGCGCATTTTGAGAGAAAGAGAGAGCGCGTGTGGTGATTCGCTCACGCTTTGTGAAATTATGTCTCACAGAAAGTTTTCAAATGAGCTACTTTGTTATTTAATGAAGAAATATGGACTGTACCTCACTTCAGCATTATAATTATTTCACCCGCGCCGGACAGAGACTGAGACGGTGACGCTGCATGTCGTGCTAAACCTCTCACGGCAGACTTGAGATTGGTTTTTTGAGATCGGCCTTTATAGAGACCGCCGATCAATCATCCCAAAGCGATTATCGGCCAATCGGTAGCCGATCAATCGGAGCACCCCCAGTGAAAATCATATTATTTGTTCAAAGCACCAGCTACCATGAACAAACAGAGGGTTTGTGTGGGCAAACGTTATGCTCTGCCACATCCATTTTCCAGAAAAATTCTGTGAAGCCACATATCCCTCCACCGAATGAGGTTATGGGTTGATATGCTGAAGGCATAAGTGTTTGTTTTTCTTTCTTTCTTTCTTTTTTTTAATAAATCTGTTCATTTTCAACCTCATTGGTGAATGATTGTCTTTGTGATGCTGCAGTGAGAATGTGATGAGCTGAAGCTCATGTGATGGGTTGTGGAGGTCAGCGAGCAGTTCATGAAAATGTGAAAGTGTTCATTCCTCCAATGGACTCCAGGGAGCCCATGATCAATCCTTTATCCTATAAGCGTCCTGTCAGATGATGAGGCATTGATCTCTGTCTGTATCAGGAGTAAAGGGGACAGAGGGCATTTACAGGAAGGCAATTTCTGTAAATTGTATTTGACTGCAATTATAGTGCATTATAATAGTGCATTCAAATAAACAAGTATCCAAGATGTGATTATTATTATTATTATTATTATTATTAATAATGTATTTATATTTGATCAAAATAATATATAAATGATCAAGTAGTAGTTGTCTCCATTGCCTAATATATAAATATTAATATAAATATTAGGGGTGGAACGGTTTGCAGAAAAAAATCTAACCGTACGGTTCCCCATACACGGTTCGGCACGCGCTAGGACCGCGGTTCAACTTAAATCTGACAACGCATCTATAATATGGTTTGCTATAAATAACATGTAAAACAAACAGGGTTCGGTTAATATATGTTTCTGTTGATGGATGCGCATTCTGGCTTCCCAATACATTACAACAACAGCGATGAAAAAAAAAAAGTGGACAAACCATTCACTCTTGTTCAATGCTTATACTGCTCATGCTGGAATATGAGCAGTCATTTAATCCAGTCATCGTGCTGATAGGTGAGACCTGAACAACACACATTGATATCTGTGTTTAAACTAAACTCATGTAAGCTTTGCCAGTTTAAACATTTAAGAGCCAGAGGGCGCGAGCTCGCGAGTGTAGTGAGAAGATTAGTGCGTGCGCTCATTCGAAGCGCGCAAACCCGCGCCTCAGAACCCGCGCAAATATTAAGCTCTCTCTGAAGTATATTATTATTATTATTATTATTATTATTAATAATGTATTTATATTTGATCAAAATAATATATAAATGATCAAGTAGTAGTTGTCTCCATTGCCTAATATATAAATATTAATATAAATATTAGGGGTGGAACGGTTTGCAGAAAAAAATCTAACCGTACGGTTCCCCATACACGGTTCGGCACGCGCTAGGACCGCGGTTCAACTTAAATCTGACAACGCATCTATAATATGGTTTGCTATAAATAACATGTAAAACAAACAGGGTTCGGTTAATATATGTTTCTGTTGATGGATGCGCATTCTGGCTTCCCAATACATTACAACAACAGCGATGAAAAAAAAAAAACGTGGACAAACCATTCACTCTTGTTCAGTGCGACTGCCATATTCTGGAATATGAGCATTTATTCCGTCATCACCTGGGTGCTGATAGCGCGCGCACAGGTGAGAAGATTTGTGCGTGCGCTCATCTGAAGCGTGCAAACCCGCGCCTCAGAACGCGCGCAAATATTAAAGTGCCCCTATTATGGGTAATGAAAGGTTCATATTTTGGTTTTGGGAGTCCCCAACAACAGGTTGACATGCATGCAAGGTCAAAAAACACTTTCATTGTCTTATAATATGCATTTATTTTTACCTTATTTGCTCAACGACTCCCAAATGATTCGCTCAACGATTCATTTTTTCAAACCCCTCCTCTGCGTGACGCTAATCTACGGTGATTGGTCTCAGTTTCATTTCATCATGCCTGTAATGCCTGATAAAGCAGCGTTTGTGAGCGCAGTGCTGCTTTGTGTACAGCGTTACCGGGGAAACCGCTATTTTTACCGCTCCAAAAGCTGCACCTAGTGGCAAAGAATGAATTTGCATTTTCATTCAGACCAAGCGAAAAGACCGACAAGTGGGCGGGCAATATGCTAATGTATCATGTTGAAGTCAACATGAAACGGCTTGGGATTCATTTTAAAAACGACTCGTTTCAATGATTCAGAGTCGACTCTTTCTTTTGAGATACAATAACTTTATACTCGGTGCACTTTCAGATTTAAAACTTTGCAGGATGTTTTCATTCACTTAGAGCTGTGTTACACACTTCATTAAAGGTAATTTTCAAAAATCCATAATAGGGGCACTTTAAGCTTTCTCTGAAGTATTGTGTTTAAATGGACAAATTCACACAAAAATTATGTCAAAATGCCCGTCTTGGTAAGTATCCTATAGCAGACAGCCGGCTGAACGTACTGTATCAGTGCATTCTCTTAAAGTGACAGCACGTTCTTAATATGAATCAAACTGCAACAACAAAGAAATCACTCACTGCTCTTGATTGAATAGCTTTTGTAACTTTAATAAAGATTAATCTTTAATTTATACAGTCAAATATGCAATGCTGTTTTACATTTCATTACTTTATTCAATTTCTGTACCTGAAAACTAATGTTAGACCTACCTAAAAAAAACAGAAAATCACTGTTTATTTTATTTGTATCTTTACTCTATTGTATTTATTTGTGCTGTTGCTTGTAGTTAGATAGATTATTCTTATTTTATTTATTTTTATTTGACAGTATAGTTTTTGCCTAAACATAGCACATACCGAACCATACCGAAACCGTGACTCTAAAACAGTGATACGAACCGAACCGTGAGTAAGTTGAACCGTTCCACCCCTAATAAATATATATTGCCCAAATTGACTGGTAAAAGTGTTTAAACACATCAGCCTCAGTGTTGAACTGGAAGTTTTATTTTTGGGGTGTGATTTTACATTTGAACAAAAAGATCCAGTCTGTTTGACTGTTTTTCTTTGTGTGCCATGAGCGATTGAATATTAACCCGTCAGCCCTTGATTTCCAGGTATGTCTCTAATGTTGAGGGAGAGGAAATTGTTTTGCCTCCCTTTGGCCCCAAACACAATTCATCATAGATAGGGTTGGTTACAGACAGTCTCAGTCTAATTTCTTCTAAATTGTGAACTGAGGTTGTTTGAGCTGTCTGCAACAGTAATTTAAGCAAATGTATGGCTATTACTGTAAGATCTCACTTCAGTGTCTGTGTCTTGATTTACAGAAAACCGCCATTGTAGGAATAATTTCTGCTTCGATATTACTAGCACAGGTTGAGCACTGAATGAATTCTTTTTTTAGTTGAACAAATTCATTTAATAAACACAATGTAGTATCTGTCATCTGTCTATCTATCTGTCAATATATATAAATGTGTATGTGTGTGTGTGTGTGTGTGTTATATAGTTTAAAAACATTTGTTGTTGTTTTTTTTGAAAGCACTATTTTATTTGATGAACTTTTATTCCCTGTAATGGGACTGTGTTAACAATAGTGAGGGGAGCAGGACTTAACAGCAGTTCAGTTCCAAATTGCTTGGCTCTTTTTTTATTTTTTGGACAGTACTTTGCTCATTTTCTCTCTGAATGTATAACAATTGGAACGGCCATTTCTTGCCCTGAAGCAACATTTTGAATAGCCACAAAACTATACTAAAAAGAAGCATTGCCCACCCCTACTACAAACATTTATTCATGGTTTGTTTTAGAAAATAAGCCACAGTGTGGATGCTGGAGTCTCTTGCTGTATGCTTATAAAACGGACGTCCATTCAGATTTTCTTCTCCCACATGATGATATTCATAAACCTACTTAAGTCCAGAACATAGTGGCATAAGCATCTGTTTGCTAGAACACTAGAAAGGAAAATCTGAACCTGTGAACTAAAACGTTTAAAATAATGTCAACAACATGAAATCAAATTGAACTGTGTTTACTTACTTGTTACATGTTCTTGGTCTTATTGTGTTATTGTGAACAGTTCGTCAGTGCATGTTATTTAGAAGCAAACGTGTATTTTCTTGGATTCAAATACAACCATGGTCTCATTTATTTAAGAGACTGTTTTAATTTTAGGTTATTTTAGTTTAATTTTAGGCACCAGGTGGAACATTTTGGCTGGATATTTGTGGAAAATGGGTAATGCACATTGTTAAATCATTTAAATGCCTTAAATCAAGATGCTATATTGATTAGGGGTTTAAATTATAAATTCGCTTTTTGTTTAGTTCTTAGAGTATGACAGAACCCTTATATGATCATCTTAATCAGCATGCATAATTGGTCATTCGTAAGTGGTCATGCATAAGTGAAAGAGTGCTGAAATTATGTACATAAAAGACTCCCGCTTTACATGAAAGAAGTCGTGCATGTCGGCCTCATCATAAATGATGCATATCTATGTCAGTTGCATGTGTTGATCTAGGCCTGTGTTACTGTTTGAACTCTTTCTCCTGCTGTGATTATATGTGTTAAGTAAGGTGTTTTTTTCTGGTAATCAGTGCAGCGATTCATTGATATGTTAGCAAGAGTCATCAAATCTTCCAGAGCCGTCAAAGGGGTGGCTGGGGGATTTCCAGCCTCAGCAGTTTCATCTGTTTCAGTTCCTGTTCATTTTAACTTGTCAAGCTCTTTAGAAACTTGTATTTTATGTTATTCAGCCTCTGGGGATTATAGGAGCCTGACGTGTGAGGTGAAGATCCCCTCTTTGTCATTATTCTGATTTAATGCTTTTTTTTTTGTCATTTACAATTTATAATCAGAATAACAATCTGAGAAAAAAAAGAGGAGTTCACATGATCAAAGTCACAAATTTGCCTAGAAATAATGCACATTGTTAAAGATATTGTATTTCATGTCAATATATCATTTGTTTCCAATTTTAACAGACCTAAAAGCTTTATTTCCAGGTTTAAATTATATTTTAAATGGCAGGTTTATTTATTTATTTTTGCCGTTTCTCCACAGAAGCCAAAGAAGCCTCCACCACCATCCAAAACCCCAGGTATGATGTCACATCTTTAACATAGCATTTAACATCTCACTGATTGCATTCATTTGATTACATTACTTTACTCTTCTCTTTTCATTTTAAGCTGCTATGAGACCGCTGAGGTATAAAAGAGCTTGAAGTGTCATCATACTCATTCTGGCTGCTGAGGTTATGCTCAATGCCTCTCTCGCAATCATATGTTATAAGAGCCACAAAAGCCCTGTGTTTAAGGCGGTTGTTCACCTAGAAATGAAAATTGTCATCATTTGTTCACAATCAGGTTGTTTCAAACCTGTATGTATTTTTTTCTTCTTCTGTTGAACAAAGAAGACGACATTTTGAAGAATGTGGATTACCAAACAATGTCAGGTCTCCATTGACTTCCATAGTTTTTTTTTTTTCCCCCTATGCTATGGAAGTCAATGGGGACTAGCAATTGTTTGGTTGTTTGGGTGGCTATTTGTTTAGATGACAGAATTTTCATATTTGGGTGAAATATCCCTTTAAAGCTCATTGTCATCAAACATCTTTCACTTGTTTTTGCCTGCCAGCCACCATCAAGATTTAAAATATGCTAGTTGCTGTTCGATTATTAGCTACAGGCAGCTGACATGATTTGATGGCCCTTAATAGTGGTACTTGAAGGGAACATGCCAATATGTCTGCGTCAGTATGTGAGTGGATAATAACTGGTGCAAGATGGCATATTGATTTGAGCTACTTCCCCTGTGGTTTTCAGAGGAGCTTGCTGGTGTATGTTGAGAAGATTAGAGGTGATGCCAGCTAATCTGGCATATTCAATTATTGCATTGAACGCAGATCCCATGTCTGCCCACACATCAGCGGCAGCATATTGAAAATGATTTGGACATTCTTTCATAGTTCTTCATCTATTTATAGCTTAAGCTGCAGCAATGATAATGTTTTCATAATTTTATAATTGCTTGTGTTTTGGGGGGGATTCCGTTGCAGCCATGTCTTGGCTTAATTACTTTATTTTCACTGACCCCATAAAAAAATTAGAGATTTTTTGAAGCAAAATATTTTCCAGAAAGATATGTTTATTTTTCATTTAGTTTTAAAGAAGTGTATTTATTTATTTATTTATTCTTTTGGAATAATTATTTTATTTTATTTTAACTGACCCCATAAAGAAATTATGTTATATGCAGCATGTTATATTTTCCAGAAAGATATTTAATTTTTCATTTAGTTTTAAAGAAGTTTCTTTCTTTATTTTGTTTTGGAATAATTGTTTAATTTAATTAAAAAAAAAAAAATAGTATTTTTTTATTTGATAAAAATCTTATATTATAATACAGCTGTAATATAACTCCATGGCAGCTTAAAAAAAAAATTTTTGTATTTTTTTATTTGATAAAAATCTTATATTATAATACAGCTGTAATATAACTCCATGGCAGCTATAAATTCATAAACACATTTGCTGGAAAACAGCATTATAATTTTATTATGGTTAATTTGTTAACCAGCTATGCAACATTGCTTTTATATTTCATCATATTTACATTCAATAAATTGCTGCCATTAAAAGTTATATGGTTTGTAAGATATTAAAACCTATTTGATCAAATAATGTAAGGGGGTATTCGTAGATAGTAGATTGGATAGTAATCCAGTCGATCAAGACATATCAGTTGTTTAAGTGTAAATGGGCTTTAAGACTGGTACAACAACTTACAGCTGACTAGCGTTAGTTTAGAAGGGTGGGGACAAAATCGTATGATCTGGCGACGCAGATGTAATGTCTGAAAATGAAGTCGTCAGTCCCTCACAGCTTTTGTCTGCAAAACATGCAAACAAAAAAAGCGGATGTTATGCATCAAAGGGCACCGCATCATTCCAATTGCTTTTTAGAAAGCTTGTATAGAGGGTTGCAAAGATTTGGTCTGTCTCTCTGTCAACCCACACAGGAAATGCAAGTCATTGACTGTATGTTTCTTTTTCTCTTCAAACGTCTGTCTCAGAAGTCACATTGTTCTTTTATCTGCCGTGTCTAGAGCCGCTCTATCTTCAGTGTAGTACTTTAAAAAAACAAAACAAAAAAAAAAACATATTAACTCAGTCATTATGCTTCGTTTCTCAGTCCTAAAACCAGAGGCCCCCAGTGTGGACAAGAAGCAACCACAGTCACGGCCTGAAGATAAAGGTAAGAGAGGGTTCACTGCCCAGTTCCTTTTATACCACAAATTCTTGTGTGCCAACTGTGGTGACACACAGTGTCATGAAGAATGAAAAAGCAGAAATTGATGTGTAGTTCTTCATATTGGTTAATTTGAAATAACTAATATCTGTTAATACCCACCCCCCTTCCAAAAAAATTCATGGCGTTAATTTAATTGATTGTGAATTTATTTTTATTAAGTTATTCATTTGCTAAGCACTTTTTGTGAGTTTGTGTAACCGAAGCAGAGAATCTTTCTTGCTTATTTAGGCATGCTTTCAATCAGGAACTGTTGTAATGCTGTCATTCCAGCTTCATACCCAATATTCACTCAAAACAAGGACTGCGTCACAATGCAACTACATTGCTAAAGCCATAAGCTTTGTGTACAGCAAGAGCCTGACATCACAACCCTCACGATGTAGACAGCTTCGATGATTTTGATAATTGGTTCTTTTAAATAGATTTTAGAATAACTCATTTGATTATTTAAAAAGAGAGATAAAGGTAAGAGAGGGTTCACTGCCCAGTTCCTTTTATACCACAAATTCTTGTGTGCCAACTGTGGTGACACACAGTGTCATGAAGAATGAAAAAGCAGAAATTGATGTGTAGTTCTTCATATTGGTTAATTTGAAATAACTAATATCTGTTAATACCCACCCCCCTTCCAAAAAAATTCATGGCGTTAATTTAATTGATTGTGAATTTATTTTTATTAAGTTATTCATTTGCTAAGCACTTTTTGTGAGTTTGTGTAACCGAAGGAGAGAATCTTTCTTGCTTATTTAGGCATGCTTTCAATCAGGAACTGTTGTAATGCTGTCATTCCAGCTTCATACCCAATATTCACTACAAACAAGCACTGCGTCACAATGCAACTACATTGCTAAAGCCATAAGCTTTGTGTACAGCAAGAGCCTGACATCACAACCCTCACGATGTAGACAGCTTCGATGATTTTGATAATTGGTTATTTTAAATAGATTTTAGAATAACTCATTTGATTATTTAAAAAGAGTGTTTTTCTATTAGAGGTGATTATTGTTGTTATTATCATTTTAAACAACCGTTCAAAAGTTTAGGTCAGTATGATTTTCTTTTTTTCTTTTTTTAAAGAAAATGTATTTAATAGCTATTTAAGAAATGATTTTATTCAGCAGGAATGTATTCAATTGATCTTAAGTGACAGTAAAGACATTTATAATGTTACAAAAATATATATATTTCAAAGAAATGCTGTTCATCTGAACTTTCCATTCATCAAAAAATCCTTAAAAAATTTATCATAGCTTGCACAAAAACATTAACAGCACAACTGTTTTCAACATTGATAATAATACAAATGTTTAAGCACCAAATCAATGTAATAGAATGATTTCTAAAGGATGATGTGACAGACTGGAGTAATAACTGCTGAAAATTCAGCTTTACCATCACAGGAATAAATATTAAATTTTAAAAATATTAGAATAGAAAACTATAAATTGTTATAATATATCACAATGTTACAGATTTAACTGTATTTTTGATCACGTATATGCAGTCTTGGTGAGCATAAGAGACGTTAAAAATCTTACCAACCATAAACTTTGGACAGCAGTTTTATAATAAAAGTCATACACATAAAATGCCATTTAAAGTTTACATCAGCTGGAACCGACAGTGTTAAATAGCAGTTGATCTCGCATTTTGACCAGTCGATGGGATAAGTATTCTTAAAATGCATTCAAAATTCGGAATAATTTGTAATATATAATTATTCACGGTATTTAGAAGTGCCCACGATAACAATATCGTGCATATTCATTACCGTGATATACCGCGATATACCGCATTACTGAATACCGGCACAAGTCTAATCGATACTCAGCCTTATTTACAAAGTTAATATAGCTTAATATAGTTAATATAGCTCAAGGCGTGTGGGGGTCAATAAGGTCGTCTGGTGTGTGGACTCTCAACACGGTTAATGAAGTACTTCATATAATATTTTACTATGTAGGAAAAATGTCATTCACTCTGACCAACAGCCTCTCTGAGTATCTGCTATTGTGTTGGCATCAAAGACTTCCTGACAATTATTTTCTCATATGAATGTACCTCTTCTGGAACATATATCTGATAATCTTTGTGGTATCTGAAAGCAGGACTTCATGTTTTTCAGATAGAAGTCTCTCTTATTTCGAGCAAGTGTCACAAATTGAACACAGGACTTGCGATGTGAATGTCAGAAAGAGTGACTGATATGACAAAAACATTGAATTGAGAAGATAGAAGCAGATCAATGTGGTGCAAACATCCTGCCAAAATCTCTCCTGACCTACTTTGAGACACGTCACTGTGAACATAGTTTCCAAAGTCATTTGGACCAGTTCAGAACATTTAGGTGCATTATGCATTACTGCATTAGCTTCCATTCTCACGACTTTCAACTGATTTCTGAAATTGTGGGCTAAGAATCAATAGAGATACAACTGGCATGTTTCAAATAATTGATAGTTATATGAATTCCTATTATCAATTGAAGGAACTAATAATATTGATGTATTAACCTTATTACAATATCTTGCATCTAGATAATTAACTCTCAGAACCTTATAAGATACAATGTTGTGCATAAGTCTTGTGTCTTGCTATGTCTGGGTAGACATTTATTATCTCAAACATATATAAACATCTATATTTGTCCTCTCTCTCTCTCTAAAGTTGTCAAGCCCTTGCCTGAGAAACCCGCCAAACCTGCTGGCCCCATCGTGCCCCCGAAAAAACCTGTGCCTCCAAGCAAGGGACTGCTACGTCCTTCCATCCACACAAAACGACCTGACTTGCCTCTCATTCCATTACCAGCCGCCAAGCAAGTGTTGGTGTCACAAGCTATTATTATATTATTAAACCAAAAACAATAATTTGATTATTATTTATATTTATACATGTATTTTAAGTATTTTCCAGTATATCAGTATATTTCTCTTTTTGCCATATTGGATAAAACATGGTAATGTTACTCTGAGCTTGTTGCAATGCATTATGAATTTTTTTTCTGAAGAAGATATGTATGTGATACCTTATATCTTCAATCAAATTTTTTTTTTTTGAATGTAGAGTGTGACAGTGGACGTTGCGGGCAATCGCTATAACTTTTCCTCATAAATCCCACAGGCAAAATGGAGAAGTTCCCCTTATACGAACAAAGCCAGAGAGCGAACCTGTACCCATCAAGCCAAAAACTGTTGTGGACAGCGGTGAGAAGAATTCAGAAACAGGTAAGTTGGTTTTGCTGATTTTGGACTGTATTGACCATCATGTGGCAACAAAATCATAACAAAGTAGTTTAGAATTGTTTGCAGGAAAAAAAGACCCAGATCATTCTTCTTACACATATAACAACAAAACATATAAGAACTGGTGTGCTTTTTTATTTTGAGTTTTTTTATTATTTTTTTGACTATTTTAACTGAAACTCAGCTGCGACCCGCCAGTTGAGAAACACCAGCACAGAGGCCATAATGTTAGTGTTTGGAATGGCTTTGGTTCTTGTTAGATCAGTTTTCTCAGCTCGGTTTGGGTGTAAAAGAGCTGTGTTTGTGGATTAGCACCATGGATCCCTTGCTGGGAGCAGGATTACTCTTCCTGCACAGAGGGTGGTGGTCCAGATCTGTAGAGCAGGTTAAAAATGTTCAAATTACCTGTGAAAGATAAAAGAAGTGACTGATCAATTATTTCTGTTCAGTTGCCCTGGGTGCCATCTTTACATTGTTGTTGTTTGGGGGATTTTTAAAGAATCTTTTTAGAAGTCATTGGCAAGTTATTTTCGAAGATTTACCCTGTTTTGAATCTTGGCATTCTTTAATTAAAACTGCTCAATTCTGAATCAGTCCCTTAATCCCTTAACTATCAATCTGAGAAAAGTCTTTTCGACTGTTAAAAGATGTCAGCTACTATGAATTATGAATCTTATTTTCTTGTAAATATTTTAGACATTTGATACACTATTATAATCACTGCAATGTAATTAAAATCTATTAAATTGCCTGATAGATAAGTGCAACTAATCTGTCAGCTCAAGCTTATTCTGACAAGTTCCAGTTAGGTCTAGCTGTTTGTATTGAATTGTATTGAGTTCTTATGCATTACCATACTGTGATAAAGACATGTTTAAATGCAATAGCTCTTATAAGCATACTGGAAGGTGTTTACCTTGTAGGCACCGTATTTTATTTGGAAAATGTCTACAATCTGCTTTAAAGTCGGAAATAGATGAAAAGGAAAAAATGTAAAAGAACATTTGTTAAATGACATTTGAATTGATCCTCTGTATGTGGACACAAAAACACCAAGATGTTGCTTCAGGCTGAAAGGTTGACAAAAGTAGCACCAAAGCTGCTATAATCACATCTTCTCGAAAGGTCATGAGCATGTCACTGCAGCAGGGCTCTGGATTATTTTTAGACACTATCGGAAGGAGAAAATCATTAAATTCGGTTTAATGGAAGCCATGAGAGACGGTTTAACTGGAAGCCATGAGAGACATTTTACACTTCATGGAAATCTTTTGTATATGGTCACTAGTGGTCGACCGATATATCGCCAAGGCCGATATTTGCCATTTTTCAAATATCGGCATTGGCCGATAAGTTTTTCTGTTTGGCCGATGCATTCGTGGCAGGACTTTTATTTTGACGGCGCTGAGAACGGCAGTGCCTGAACACACAGTGCTCACATTCTCCCTCTTGTTCGCTGTCGTCGTTAACAGTTCTGTCCATGGACAGAAGTCTGTCTAATAATCAGATAGAACTGTTAAACAAAGGAATTAAAATGTATACAAAAAAGTATTATAACGATTGCTTTTATATTATTAGTAATAGAAAGGCAAACATGATAATACTTTCTTGTTTGCCGTCAGCATTCAGCAAATACGCATTTATATAATTTAAACAAATCTTTGAATGACTAATGAACATCTAATTTCAAAAACCTTGCAAACTTAGTCGAATCCAGTTGTGAGATCTTATGAAGTGTGCGTTTGTATCCTGCATGATCGCGTGTTCTCTGCGTGACGATCGGTCTGTGTGAATTGAATACGGACAGGAGGAGAGTTCAGCTTCATTGAGATGCGCGATCGACAAACTTTAAACTTGTGATTTCAAATTATGCTGCGCTTCATGCTTTTGCCCAATGTCATATTCATGTCATTATGGTCACTGCCTTTTACAGTATTCACAAGAGAATCTGGTTCTTGGTTTTTTTTTTGTGTCAGCAATCTCTGAGATACCATCCAAAGGGTGAATAATAGGGTAAAATTGTTAGGTAGGTAACGGTGGGAAAATCCATCAGACAGAATTTTAATGCCAGATTTTAAGATATTAAACTGACAGCCACACTAAGATGATCGATCGGGAATTTTTCAAACTTTGACACAATCTTTATATAACCATCATCACTCAGTCAGGAATTGTAATTTCCTGCTCTGTTGGGTTTTGATCTCGACAAACTTACTTTATTACCTCTTATGACTTTTAAATTGGCTAATGTAACTGCGAACAAATTTTTTTGGCTCATATATAACTTCAAAATAATAATTCAGCTGAGATGGAACATGTTTGACTGTGTGACTAAAGGCTGTTCTATGTTTGAACTGAATCTTTTGTGTCTTATTCCCATAGTTAATCTCATCAGTTTTGACGATGTCTCCTCTGCCTCGGAGAAGTTAACCCACCCTACCGCACAGCGACCAAAGATGCCTGGCAAAAGACCTCCTGGTCACAGAGGCCACTCCGTGAGTATAAGACACCCTTTTGCTTAGTTGCCTTGGGCTCTGATCTCTGTGTTTAATACTAAAAAAAAACTACTGAAAAAGTCATAGATAATAACATAAAAATTAAAAACATTAATTTAGCACATTCATTAAGTGACATCCTTCCACTTGGAGATAAAACATATTGCACCAATTTTCATTAAATTTTTATTTTATTAAGAAAACCAATTAAATGTGTTTACCTAGAAGAAAACATAATAAGGACATCAAATTTCATAAAAAAATTATGGTATAATTAAAAAAAACATTAGGTGACATTCTCTGTATTGACCAGTCAGCATCCATAACTGCTATAAAGAAATTTTCAAGTTTTTGGTTCAGAGAATTGTTGTGTTAGTTTATGTGTTAGTACTTTTTAGAGTTTACAAAATGTCATGGGTGAAATCAGAGATGTTCCTTAAAGGGATAGTTCACCTTCAGCTGCTGGTCCCCATTGACTTGAATAGTGTGTTTTTTTTCCATACTATGGAATTCAGTGGGGACCAGCAACTGAAGGTGAACTATCCCTTTAAATCATAGTCCTGCAGGATGAGTAAACCAGTATCTTCTAAATCTCTTTGTGCTTCCATAAGCACTAACATTTATTTTTTTATTTATTACATCTATTTTGATTGAGAAAGAAAACATTTTTCTTATGATGTGAAGGGTGGCATAATGGGTATCAGGCAGTGTTTTTGTCTGGATAAAAAAGGCCTTACAAATGAAATCCCAGATGGGATGCGTGTCAAGTATAGTGCTATTCACGCTTTTCTCTTCCCATGTTTTTGTAACATGCTCTGGAACGTCTTGCAGCCGAGCAATGAAATTGCTGAGAAAGCTGAGAAAGTGGATGAAGTTGACTCTGCATCTTCCACACAGAATTCGTTCAAGGTACCTCAAATATATAGTACACAAAGAAGATACTGTAATTTACAAGTTTAGAATGACATGTGGGCAAATAAATAATGACAAAATGTACATTTTTGGTTGAACTCTTTAATGAAAGAATCTTATGTGCCATTCTGTAATTTCTGAATCAAGCTAACCAAAAGAATAACAATTCCCCAAGATGCCTGTGGCTCCTTGAAAATACATCCCATGAAATTATGTTTGTGAGATAAACAGCAACTCTGATATGATCTCGACTGAATGTCTGGCTCTCCTTTTTAAATGAGTCTTCAGTCCTGAGGACTTATTTTAATATTTAGTGTTCTTTATGTTAAGCTTATGTGAAGTCGACTGAAAAAACCCTGTCTGGTTTCACACAGATGGTTCTCATATTTGGAACATTTGCACACTGTCACTCTTTTCAGAAATAAAGAGAAGAAAGGGATTGATTGTGCACTATTGATTGTACTGTATCATCTGAGTCATGTTTGGGTGTCCGGTAGTTATATATATATGTGTGTGTGTGTGTGTGTGTGTGTGTGTGTGTTTATTCTATAAATGATATCTAGTTCTATAAAGTCTATCTAATTTTATAAAGTATATCTAAATATTAATGCATGATATCTAGTAACAGTTAGTGATATTAATAATAATGATATTAATGATTGATATAGGAATTTATGCAATATTATAATTAATATATTGATGCATTATTTTATTCACTTTAAATATTGTCACACAAAGCAAAATATTTTGATTTGATGTGTATGTGAAAGATTAATCATAGAGTGCTCTGCATTCAGAATGCACACTATAAGTGAATCACACTTTGGATTAACTCAGACCAGACCACCTCCTGAGTTTGTGTGGTATCTCATATTTTTAGCCTGAGAAATGTTTCATTTCATTACACTTAAGTGGAATGATTAATGTTCCTCCTAAGCAGAAGTTTTCAGCAATTACGAACATGACGTTAGTCTCTCAGCTGGAAACAACTTAGAGATTGGTTTGAGGTCATCCTTGTAAATCAGACTATCAGGGAACTAGTTTGGAAATAAAGTTTATAAAAGATAAGGGTATTTCCATACCCTAACAGTTGTATTGTTTGCTAAACACATGGCATTGAGTAATTTGCTGTTTTATACTAATTGATACACTGGGTTTTGTTTTTCTTGCAGACATCTGTCTCATCATCCTTACCATCTACGGTGCCTAAAACAGTTTTAGCAACCCATATCACCCCTGAGCCCAAACCAAAACCTGACAAGGAAGAGGAGAAAGGATCTGAACTGGAGGAACTGAAGGCTCAGATAAAGGACCTAGTGCTGTCTATAGAGTTACTGAAGGCACAACAGTCGTAAGTGATAGTTTTGGTTCATGCTGCTTGTTTTCTTGTATTCTGTTGTCGTCGAGTTATTATGTCTATAAAATATAATGCACAAAAGCTGTTTATCCACATTTGAAATGTCATCTCATTTGTACATGAAGTATTTAGAAATCACTTATGACATAAAGGTTGAAAACCTCTGTTGATTTGCGTAATTCTGTAACCTCTTTCATAACTTTGCAGGAGAGAGCTCAGTGAACTCCGAAAAGAGCTGGATAATGAACGACTCAAACGAGTGGCCCTGCAGGTAAATTGATCTTTAAATCAGAATTTCTCTTTACGGCTTGTCAGAGCTTGTTAGTTTGATGTAAACGGATGTCATAGTGCTGTTTCTGAGGGCAGTGAAATGCAGGCGGGATACCTTGGGTTTGCTTCCACACTCAGCAGGGTGAACACAAGGGGTCTGACTCGGCTCTGAGTCTCCTGCTGAGTGTTTCTCACACTCACTGAACATAAAAACTAACAATACTTTATCTAAAGTCCACTAGCCCCCTACTAGCAACTAAGAGATATGGCTTCACACAAAGCCCAAGGTATCAATTGTGGTGATTGAGGTGATCTGGAAAACAACCAGGAACTCACCGTGCATTCAAAACAGTCCAACCGAGGTGCGTAGACCAAAAAAGTATTCCAAAAGTAAAACACTTGAAGAAAGTCCACACACTCCACCAAAAAAAGAAGAGTTCAAATGCGAGACAAAAGCAATTTACTGAAAACACAGGGCAAACGTTTCTGTAAGGTTAAAGTGAAAGTGATGTGACATGTAGCCAAGTATGGTGTCCCATACATTGGATTTAACCCATCCAAGAGCTACTCACTGCTGTCCGACTCTTTAACCATTAGGCCACGACTTCCCTCAATGTGACCTTTAGCCGCTTTTCCACCGAAATTACCTGGAACAATTTGTCCCAGGAACTTTTTTCCCCCAGACCTGCTGCTGTCTGCTTTCCATCGCGGTCTAAAGTACAGAGAAGATTAGGCAAATAGTCTGGTGACGTAGGTCTGTGCGCGTTTCTCAATACCAAGTACGCAAATTTCGGGCTTGCATCCTCGGTAGTTCGGACTTCGCAAGTTCGACTCAGGAGTGTGAACTCCCGCGGATGGGACGGCGCAAGTCCGGTAATTCTGCAAACAGCAGCGTACTTGATAACGTCAGTCAGCTCGCCTTGGCTACTGCAATTTTCCTCACTGTATTTACAATAAGACAAAATATTATATCAAACATCACTGCCTCTTTTCGTTTTCATTTAAACATATTAATAGATTAACAGAATAAACACCAAAGATTGCCTGTTAGTTTTACCCAAAATGAATTATATCTTATGTTTAACCACTACAGAGACATCAGAGCCAGCGGCAAATGTCAGAAGGACTAGCCGAGTTGAGGCT
>NW_015666536.1:177841-187743 GCF_001515625.1 Sinocyclocheilus rhinocerous
ACTACATTCTCGCCTGAAATACTTTTAAAACTACATTTCTTGACACAATAAACAGTAATATTAAAAAAAAATTATGCAAATATATGGTGGTTGAAATACAATGCTGCGTGAACTCAACCAATCAGCATGTTCAGCGCCCAAGTCCCGCCCCCGAAAGTTCCGGACCTTTGAAAAAGTACTACCTCGCGAGCAGGGACTTTCTGGGGGCAAATTTTTACCCGGAACTTTATTAAGATCCTGGTTCCTGCGGTGGAAACACACCGAGTACCGGCCCAAAGTCCCTAGTTCCTGGGGAAAGTTCCTGCGGTGGAAACGGGGCTTATGTTTTAATCACTCCACAGAATGAAGCCTTTACAGTTCATTTTGTTTAAGGTTTAATCAGCTTCTTAGTTCCTGTACCTCTTTATTGGATGCATTTATGAGTATATTGAAAACACATTCTCATGCACATTCAAGATTAACAGAATAAACACCAAAGATTGCCTGTTAGTTTTACCCAAAATGAATTATATCTTATGTTTAACCACTACAGAGACATCAGAGCCAGCGGCAAATGTCAGAAGGACTAGCCGAGTTGAGGCTTCTCTCATCGGGAAACATGAGCACTGATCGCGTGGAGCTCACGTCTCCGAAATCGGCGAAGCACATTTTCAAATAGGCGCTGTCTTTATAAATAAACCGCAGATTTGAGTTTTAAACAACTACATTCTCGCCTGAAATACTTTTAAAACTACATTTCTTGACACAATAAACAGTAATATTAAAAAAAAATTATGCAAATATATGGTGGTTGAAATACAATGCTGCGTGAACTCAACCAATCAGCATGTTCAGCGCCCAAGTCCCGCCCCCGAAAGTTCCGGACCTTTGAAAAAGTACTACCTCGCGAGCAGGGACTTTCTGGGGGCAAATTTTTACCCGGAACTTTATTAAGATCCTGGTTCCTGCGGTGGAAACACACCGAGTACCGGCCCAAAGTCCCTAGTTCCTGGGGAAAGTTCCTGCGGTGGAAACGGGGCTTTTGTCAATGCCAAGCTAACAATGCTGAAAGTAGGAGCCATTTTGATTTAAGAAATTATCTCTCATAATATATATACATTTAAAGCATATTATGATGTTTTAAATGTATATATATTGTGAGAGATATTTTTTGCATATATATCTTTATAACCTTATATTCATTGATAAATTTTGTAATTTAGTATGTTGATACATTTTTATTTTTTTTTGGTATGTTGTTTAACATTTTCTTTGGATTGTTTGTTAGTGCTTGGTTTGGTTGATCATGTGATCTGTGTAACCATGTGATTTCTTAAATCAAGATGGCTCCTACTTTCAGCAATGTTAGCCTGGCATTGACAAAAGTCACATGTGACCAAAAAGTTTCCCCTGTGTTTTCAGTAAATTGCTTTTATGCTTTTATGTCGCATTTCGATCGTAGTTGATCCCTGATCCATATGGACCAGGCAACCACGGTTCTGTACACATGTGATTTGCGGATTATTTGCTAAATTTAACCATAATAGAGTGAAAGTTTATCATTTGTATGTTATGTCTTGCCAGTTTTCAAATTCAAGTTATTTTAAACCATTTTAGTGCAAGAAGAGGTGAAAGAGAACTCGATTCAGTACCCGCATGCTGTTTTCTGTTGAGAGTTGATTAATCTTTCACATCTCCTTGAGTTTGAACAGACACGTAAACATAAAATTGTCAAAATAACCGTCTTGGCAATCATTCTCATAAATGCAGTTGATTATGTCTTACAGAAACGAAAAGAGCTGAGAACGAAATCGGATGTGTATCATTATATTGGATCCATGCATTCGGTCTTAAAGGGACAGCAGCCTATAAATACTTGCAGCTGTCTGTCATAAATGCTAATCAAACAACAAAACACACTTTAACAAAGATTAATCTATATTTAATTTATGCAGTTAACACTATGCAGTGTTATTTGCACTTAATTATTACATTTCTGTACCTGAATACTACTGTTAGACCTTATTTTATTTGTAACTTTACTATATTGTATTTATGCTTGTAATTTGTGTATTTGTTCTTATGTATGTATTTATTTTTACTGGCTGTTCATTTGCCTTTAATCATGATTGAACTTTCTTAGTTAGGCTATAGTTTTTGCTGTGGTATTAAAGTACTTAAATTGTGCTTTAAGTAATAAATTGAAAGCAAAGTTACATTGATATAAAATATTTTTTTTCTTGCCGATCCAAAAAATTATCTGATCTGTGACACAAAAAACGCAATATGTTCCAAACTGTGAGTTTTGTGATCCTTTGAACCACTGCTTGTAAAATGTATTTATATACCCCAAATAAAATAGCTTTCGACTTTTAATTAGTAGCATTTTTCTAAACCACCAAACCCACACTGTTTGTGTACTATTATTTTTTTGTAAGCAAGACATGAATTTTTTCTGAATTGAATTTCAATTCAATTTTTAAGCTTTTTCTGTTATTTTTGAAAATGTAAAAATGTAGTTCTTCAAAATTGAGATGTTTGCCATTTGTTGAGCTATTTTGGTTAACTTCATTGTAAAATGTTTCCTCTGTAACCATCTGTTTACGTATGTAAGACATTAGAGAAATAGTCAACCCAAAAATGAAAATTAGCTGAAAATGTACTTTCCCTCAGGCCATTCAAGATGTACTGAAGATGAGTTTGTTTCTTCATTGGAACAGATTTGGATCACTTGCTCACCAATGGATACTCTGCAGTGGATGGGTGCCATCAGAATGAGAGTCCAAACATCTTATCAAAACATCACAATAATCCACAAGTAATCCACATAAATCCAATCAGTCAACGTCTTAAGCTAAAAGCTGTGTGTTTATAATAAACAAATCCATCAAGACGTTTTTAACTTCAAACTATTGCTTATGGCTAAAACACGAGTCCTCTATCCATAATATTGCTTTCTCCAGTGGAACAAGTTGTCTCGTCTGAATCAAGAAAGAAATATGTCTGTAATTTTGATATGATAGGACAACAAGGGATGGACTTTTCACTGGAGGAAGTTTTATTATGGATTATGATATGGTATTTTGGCCAGAAATGTCAGTTTAAAGTTAAAACGTACGAACATGCAACTTTTTACTTAACAAGACGTTAATTGATGGACTGGAGTTGTGTGGATTACTTGTGGATTCTTGTGATGTTTTGTTTGGACTCTCATTCTGACGGCACCCATTCACTGAAGAGAATGAGCAAGTGATGTAATGCTAAATTTCTCCAAATCTGTTCTGATGAAGAAACAAACTCATCTTCATCTTGGATGGCCTGAGGGTGAACTATTCCTTTAAAACAGGTTTATAGTGCACACAAAATATTAATTTTTTAAAGAAAATTTACTATGTGAAGAAAAATTATGTCTCTGCTTGTTTCCAGATGGAGATAGAAAAACTGAAGAAGATTGTACAATCAACATGAAATCTGGCATCCTGAACTGGACTGATGGCTTCGCTGATGCATCACGAGTGGAAAGCGACCTTCAGATGGAGGGTCGGATATCGTTCATGTCGTCTTTACACTCACTGACTTACTCCACAAATTGTAAGATTCAAATATTTGCACATGATGAGTTTTTTTCTAGGTTTAGAAAAGTATAATTATGACATATGTATATGTTTGTTTTCCTCTTTTTATTTTATTTTTTATTTTTTTGCCAACAAAAATGATTGAAGCCTTACTTTACTACTGTGCTGGATATGCAGTCTGTGCACTTATTGAGAAGTGCAGTGGATTATCCATTCAATACTACTGAGTCTGTATAAATGTTGGATTATGTTATTTCCTTGCTTTTTTATGACATGGGTTAGTTTTTTAAAAAACTATTATGATCTCAGCAATATTCTGTCTATATTAGCCTCTTTGGATGATTATCAAATGTATGGCATACTCTTGTTTCCATAGTGATGATGTATTCTGTTTGTTTGTTCAAAAGGGAGAACATTTCTTTTTGTTTTTCTCTAACATTCCTATCCAGGGTAACACTATTGTGCCTGTTAAGATTTTTACAAGTGTTAATACTGGGAGCTCTCATACTATATAAATATAAATATAAAAAATATATACATACATACACATATATATTATATATAATGTATGTATGTGTGTGTATACTTAGATCTACAGCACAATATATTTTTATGGTCTATTGATTGTGACGTCATAAAGAAAAGGTTTGTGTGTCTCTGTTTGGTTTAAAACATTCACACTTCCCTACAAACGAAAATTGGTAGCAGTGCCATTTCCCCATATGAATGGCAAGAAATCCATTTAGCAATTTAAGCTGCAATTTAATAGCACAGATTGCCAGTTGTTTTGTTCTGCAGTTCCGCCCCCTTGAACGTACAAAAATGAAACATGGAAATTGAAAAGATCCGTGTGGCTTTTTCTGCACTAGCCTTTCTGAAAATGCTTTCTTCATGACTGGTTGGAAACAGCTGGCACGATAAAATACAGGTGTTAAACGGGAGGCTGGTACAGAGGGAAGTATTTTTGTCACCACACAGTCAAAAATGGTAGCGCGTTTTAAAAAAACAATACTCTGCCTTTTAACGTCAACCAGAAATAATGTCTGCACCAGCTGTGCTGTAGAAGTACTGCTGACCAAAATGGATCTTTTATCAATTGGTTCTGATCCTAGAAACATGCAGTAAATGAAGCACTTTCAGTGCCCATTCCTCAGGCCTCTTAAGCTACAAATACATTTTTAAAGTGTTCCTGATAAGGGATTGTATGTTTGTCTCTGTGTGAGATTGAAGTTGCTGATGCAGAAGGATGACAGGTTTATCCCAAAGCAATAAATAGACATGTCTTTTTGGTTTCCATTTTTCCATTGGTTCTCCATTTTTCATTGTCGGATGAATTTGTTCATGTTCTGTTGCGGCAACTTTAAAGGATCTCCCATGAAAGTACATAGGAAATTAGTCAACTCTGTTGTCTGAAATTTGGTAGAACACATTCCATTTTATTGTCTTAAGATCTGTTGTGCACATTCAGCATTTATCAAAATGATCTTGTTTACATGATTACAAACTGAATTGCATGAGTCGAGATTTTTCCCCCCCCCAAACTAAATAAATATGTTTATTTACAGAGATTGTTCTGGTCTCTGTGATTTTTAAGGTATTCAGAATTTTTTATTATATTAAAATTTTTTAAGTAGATCAGAGAGTGAGGACATTTAGAGATTTCATAATTATATACTTAGGCCACAAAGAACGGGAAACTACTGGAAACTCTCCAATCAGCAGAGCTGGATTCAGACCAGATCTAAACTGAGAAACATGCTGTGAAACACACACATTTCCATCTGCCGAGCTGATCGGAGCCAGTTTGCATTTCCTTAACGGTCGGTCTCTGCAGCACCGTGAGAGAGCATGCCTGTGAACATGGCCTACCAGATTATGCTCAGTCCTGTGTTTTTGACCACGGATACATCCAGTCCATCACTGATCTCATGTAACAAAGCCAGGCAGATATCAGGATTGTGTCTTTGTCAACAATAGTTGACCTGTCTGAAACAGCTGCAGCCATTCAGTCAAATCAAGTCACCTTTATTTATATAGTGCTTTATACAATACAGATTGTTTCAAAGCAAACAAGAAAACAGTGATTCAGTTGTGCAAACAAAATTCAATTCTGCTGTAAAGCAGCTCTAAAAAGACGACAAACAGTCATTATTCAGTTGAAATTAGTTGATTGTTGATAGACTTATTTACATTTACATTTAATCATTTAGCAGACGCTTTTATCCAAAGCAACTTACAAATGAGGGCAATAGAAACAATCAAACCAACTAAAGAACAACAATATATAAGTGTTGTGACAAGTTTCGATTAGTCCTAACGCAGTACACTTAGCAAAGGTTTTTTTAATAATAATAAATAGAATGAATAAAAAGTGGATCGAAAATAAATAGAATAGATAGAGGGTCAAGTGATTATTTTTTTATTATTGAAAGTATAGAAAAAGAATAAAGAAAATGTATGTTAGTGGGTCAAGTTTTTATAATAAATAAAAGACAATAAGTAGATAGAACAGAAATAGAATATTTGCATTTACTCTTAAAAAATTGTTGAATCGGGGTATTGTTTATTTGTGACATTCTGAAGGTAAATTTGGTAAATGTAATAACACTACACAACTGCTGCCACCTCAGTAACGAACAGAATTTGATTTTGAGTGTGAGTGCTTATTGCTTGCTTACAAACATAACCTTTCTTATTGATAATAATAAGAAACGTTTCACCAAATCAGCATATATTTCTTAGTTTTCAGAAAAAGTCACTCTGTCATATAATTAAGATTTGTGTTCAGGAGCCAAATCTTAGCGCAATGATGCACAACTCGACAGTATAATTGTTAAGTGAAAGAATTGCTTCATTTAGTAAGTCAGCTGACATCTCATAAACTCAAGTGTTGACACTCTCATAGAGTTGTTTTGTGCTCTTTCCTAGAAAGCCTTCTTGAACCAAACTCGTGACTATCAATGGTGTCCATTAATTTGTGTGGTAATGTGCCCTTTTTAAATTCTTTGGTTGTGGCCATAACCATAGCGATGGTTTCACTCGAGGTCTTTTTCATCTAGGATGTGTGGTAATGCACCCTTAAACTAGTCAGAATTCAAATTTCTCATAAACGGGACCAGTTTCTGATAAACTTGTGAGGGAGCAGTAACAAAATAATAATAAAAATCAATATATATTGGTCAAATTGTTTTTCTCAAAGTCTCTTATGTTCACAAAGGCTGCATTTATTTGATCGAAAATACAGTAAAACAAAAATATTGTGAAATATTATTTCAGTTTAAAGCAACTGCTGTTTTATTTGAATATTCTTTAAATTGTAATTTATTTCTATGATGGCAAAGCTGAATTCAAAAATATTGTGAAATATTATTTCAGTTTAAAGCAGCTGCTGTTTTATTTGAATATTCTTTAAATTGTAATTTATTTCTATGATGGCAAAGCTGTGTTTCACCAAATCAGCATATATTTCTTAGTTTTCAGAAAAAGTCACTCTGTCATATAATTAAGATTTGTGTTCAGGAGTCAAATCTTAGCGCAATGATGCACAACTCGACAGTATAATTGTTAAGTGAAAGAATTGCTTCATTTAGTAAGTCAGCTGACATCTCATAAACTCAAGTGTTGACACTCTCATAGAGTTGTTTTGTTTTTTTTTTTTTAAAGCCTTCTTGAACCAAACTCGTGACTATCAATGGTGTCCATTAATTTGTGTGGTAATGTGCCCTTTTTAAATTCTTTGGTTGTGGCCATAACCATAGCGATGGTTTCACTCGAGGTCTTTTTCATCTAGGATGTGTGGTAATGCACCCTTAAACTAGTCAGAATTCAAATTTCTCATAAACGGGACCAGTTTCTGATAAACTTGTGAGGGAGCAGTAACAAAATAATAATAAAAATCAATATATATTGGTCAAATTGTTTTTCTCAAAGTCTCTTATGTTCACAAAGGCTGCATTTATTTGATCAAAAATACAGTAAAACAAAAATATTGTGAAATATTATTTCAGTTTAAAGCAACTGCTGTTTTATTTGAATATTCTTTAAATTGTAATTTATTTCTATGATGGCAAAGCTGAATTTTCAGCAGCCAATACCCCAGTCTTCATTATCACATAATCAGGATTTGGTCCTCAAGAAACATTTCTTAGAAATGTCAGTGTTGAAAACAGTTGTGCTGCCATATCAGCACATTATAATTTAATTGTTATTTAATTCTTCCAAACCTTTGATCACTAGTGCACATGTATAATATTTCGCATATTATAAACAAATAGATGCTCTGTCAAAGCTATATTTATCGCGGCCTTAGAGAAACAAAAGACCACCCCACTGCTTTAGGATATCATGCTGCTTCCTTTGATTCAATTATTGGATTTTCCAAAGATTCATCTCAAGCATATGTCAATATGTCAACATATGTCAATCTGGCTAACTTGTAACAGCTGCATGTTGCTGATAGATAGGAAATGCTTGCATACATGCGGTACTTTGGAATTATTCATTATGATGAGTAGCTACACAAGTGTTTGATCGTAAATCATAGCTCTGCTGTCAGTAAACTAAATTAACCATTGGACAGTGATGATCACTGCTAAAGTTGGGTGCAGACCCCTGACGAAATTAACCACGGTTTTACTACAAAAAAAAAACATACCATAGTTAAATCATGGTAACCACAAATTAACCATGGTTTTGCTACACTAACCATAGTTTTACCATGGTATCTGTACTAAAACTTATTTATACAAATGGTAATCAGTATGCCAAAAAAACATGGTTAATTCACTTTTACTAAAATAAAACCATGGTTAATTTTTATAAGGGACAGTTATACAGCTTTCAATCCATTATCAGCCTGTATAGAAAAGGAAGTCTAAAAGACATTTCAGTGTAAGCTACTACTATGGAGATTTTAAATGTATATGAATCACTGCACAAAACAATGTTCTTCCTATACACAATCTTTACAGCCTTGTATCCACTTTATTTTGCAACACTGAAAAGCTATTTTATGTGAATGTGCCTGACTTTCGATTCATTAGCCGGAATAGACATACCATAGTTAAATCATGGTAACCACAAATTAACCATGGTTTTGCTACACTAACCATAGTTTTACCATGGTATCTGTACTAAAACTTATTTATACAAATGGTAATCAGTATGCCAAAAAAACATGGTTAATTCACTTTTACTAAAATAAAACCATGGTTAATTTTTATAAGGGACAGTTATACAGCTTTCAATCCATTATCAGCCTGTATAGAAAAGGAAGTCTAAAAGACATTTCAGTGTAAGCTACTACTATGGAGATTTTAAATGTATATGAATCACTGCACAAAACAATGTTCTTCCTATACACAATCTTTACAGCCTTGTATCCACTTTATTTTGCAACACTGAAAAGCTATTTTATGTGAATGTGCCTGACTTTCGATTCATTAGCCGGAATAGCGGCTAAAGTTTCTCAACCGCGGGGCCACATATCAAGGGGGGCCGCGAGATAACTTAAAATTAATTTAAATATATTTATGTAATTCACTAATTTTACAAGTAATATGTTCAGATAAAAAAATTAACGAAACACCACCTCTTTCGTGCGTAGGCCTATATTTGTTGAGATTTTTTCAGAGCAGCCCAGGCCGTTTCTCAGACTGAATGGTGGCTCAAAACACCCAACCTCTGCATGTGCATATGATATACGCAAACTACAGCTCTCGGTTGGATAAAACAAACCAGTGTTGCTCTAGTAAAGTTTTGATGGATGACGATGACTGTAATCAAGGTAAAGACGATTACATTGACATACAGGAGTCGTTAGGCGTGCGTGAGGCAGTGGTCTAGCGCATATTGCGTAGGCCCCACCGCAAGAGAGAAGCGGTGGGGCCTACGCAATATCACAGCGTAATTCAAATCAGCTCGAACAAGTGCAGTGCCATCTAATAGAGTTTATTTTGTGTCAAATCTATTTTCTGCTATCTGTATAAAACGATGGATTTGTCTTTTACAAATGGGAATACAACGAATTCATGTTTTACATTCAAGCTACTCATATAATGAAAAAGTTCTTAAAAACCAACTAGTGAAGTAATTTTCCAAGCCGTTTTTAAAATGTTTGCTGCATGGATTAAAAAAATCTGCTAATCACATATCAGTCAAAATTACGGGGTTTTTTTTCTTTGGTTTTGTTAATGTGTTAATTATTTAAGTCAAAAATATTTTGTGTAGGCTTATTTATTTTATTCCTTATATGCCATTTTATTCTGTTTTTCTCCCTTCACAGAAGTGCTGCAGGTGCATGATGTGGCGATGTGTGAATCCTTATGTTGTGTTGTTTGTGCTGCACAT
>NW_015666536.1:188200-189686 GCF_001515625.1 Sinocyclocheilus rhinocerous
GGGAAACTAAACAAAACATTTGTGGTGTTTTTAATGGGTCACATACACTTCTCCATTCTAATTTAATTTAAATCTAATGTAACTTTCTTTTGTCGGTTCAATTAGCTTTATTTGAGGCCCGGATTATCGATTTGAAAATTTGAAGGGGGCCAAGGGGGTGGGGGGCCCGGGAAAATGCATATCCAGCAGTAAAAAGAACTAATATTACCAACAGTGTCATCTAAAAGCTTAAAATTTGTACTGTCAATCAATAAAAAAAATAACGAATTAATCCCACATTTTCTGTAATTAATCGTGATTAATCGCATATTAATATAGTCATAATTGCACAGTGAAGACCAGTATCATTGATACCAATACTGATGACTCTATTAAATGCATTTTTCTTCAATTTTAGCAATTAATTATAACCATTCAACATTACAGTATAATTGAAAGCCATTTTTAACATTTTATAAGCTCTGAAATATGTAACAACCACTGATCTATATTATATTATATAGTTCTCTATTATAGATCAGTGCAACAACTTTTAATTTGTGAACACATAAACTATAAATTGTATATGCATACACTATATAGATTAATCTTTATTCAAGATAAAACGTTAATCAGCGAGCAAACCAGTCAAGTGATTTCTCTTTTTCTTCTGTTCTTTGATTTACATCAATGACAGACTACAGAAAAAAAGAAATCATTTTAAAAGCATCACTGTCTCTTTAAATCCTGACGCACAAGACGCGGATCTGACACACATCCCTTTTTTCCTACTCTCTATGGTCATTTATCACTTTATAATTCATTTAAGACCGTGTTTACGAGGTCACTCGCCAAAACCGCGCATTTTGACATAATTGTGTGTGTTTTTTCCATTGAAGTGGCTCAGCGTGTGCGCACAGCCGAACATACAGCCTTTCAAACTATACTCCATTTGATAAACATTTTCGTCCAGTGTCTGCGCTGTTTCTCGCCAGAAGTTATGACCGAGAACACTCGTCTTTATACTCGTCTAAAGTAGAGTTGTGGATATATCATAACACCCTCACACAAGCGCTTGTCAACGCTGCCGTCTATTGACGTTGCGGTCTCCGGTAGATTGTTGTTGTCATAGATATGTAGGCTGTACATATCTATGGTTGTTGTTGTGTCTCTTCCTTTTCTTTTTCGGCTGTGAAACAAACTAATTAGTGCAAAAACAATTCAAGGCGTATGTGCGACCTTCGCGTACTGACGACGTCGACCCGCCTTCAGATCGCTGAGTTTCCATACATTCAGAATGTTTTTATTTTTCATGCATATTTTGGTGTGTTTAGTAAAAGGCATATAGGCTATGCAGTGCAGTTCTTTGGTGTCTCCATGTGGTCTTGTTTGATAGGCTATGGCAGGTTTACATCTGCTTATTTTTTTAAAGTTACTGTATAATTGAACTAAGTATAAAAGAACTGAGTAAAGAATTTCTGTAGTGACATTTTTGGAAATTATGTCT
>NW_015666536.1:191392-217241 GCF_001515625.1 Sinocyclocheilus rhinocerous
CGTTAAAAAATAATAATAAAATGGAATTTAAAAGTAACAAATCGGGGGCCATGCAATAGGCCTATTGATTCGGAGATGAGGGGCCATGAGAGTAAAAAGATTATAGTACCACGGTGCTAGGCTACAGGTAAATAATGACCTAGAAGAAAAACAAAGTGCAATACCTAATTTGCGCTACAAACTAGTGTGTTTATAATTACGACAATACATTTATAATGTATAACATTAATATCATATGAAATATCAGTGTGCAATATCAAACAGCATAACAGCCTACTTTAGCTAAAAATAAATGGAAGCTGGTGCACCGGTAGCCTGACACGTTCAAGTCATTAATGGCCGTGTTTGCTGTTAGCCAACGATAAAACGCGGGGAACAGAATCCGATTGCCAGCTGTTGGATAATTAAGGTAAGATTATATAATTATTTAAATTCAAATACGTGTTTGACGTCACCTTTTTATTTGGTGAGTATGAAATAAAAAGGGATAATGTAGGCTACAGTCATCTGCAGTCATTAGCAGTGTGCTCCAATCCCATTTGACGATGATGACTGTCTGGCTGTATATTTTCCTTTATGTAAAAGAAAATGCAGTGATTTGTTCTAATGAAAACCTTTGCTTTTGGAGTCCCTTATTCAGCAGTCACTAAGAGAAACCACAGCAAAAATTGCCCTTACGATGTAACCTGATGTAATACAACGTGGCGTATAGTTTAATGCTGTAAATAAAACTATGTTTGAAAGACATTCTGAAAGCTATCTGCATTTAAGTTTGAACTAGTAGAGTGTCACTCTAGCTTCTTTTCATGAGGTACAGGCCAGGTCTTTTTAACCCCCTCACACTGCTCAAGGCCATTAGCAAGTGCAGGTTTTTCATCCACAGACTCGGGTGTTATCATCAAGCACTCAGAGGGTTAGTCAGATTGACTGCATGGCCTGTGACTATTCTGACCTTCACAATGATTGTACTGCATCTTCATTTCTGTTCATCCTAAATAGCGAACAGGTAAAGCAAGTGCATGGATACAGATGCAGTATCAATGCATTACACTGACCTTTGGCTGATTTCCCGAGTACGATTCAACGCTGGCCATCATGCTTGGTGACTTGAACAACAATAATCAGTTATTTGAAATTACTATTAAAATGAACATTTGATTGCATAGCAATTGCCAGTTAATATTTTATAATAAGATGGCAGGTACTGTTTTCCTTACATAGATTGTTGTACATTTATCTTATTCTTTGGCTGGTTGTTTATGTTGTATTTCTCTTTTATGCAACTTGAGTTTGAGGGACTGTTTATTCATATCAGTTAATTATTTTTGGTGAGGACTTCTTATTACATGTATTTTAAATTGGTGGATAAGACTCGTCAAGGTCCAAGGTCTTAGACCATTAGTGTTTTCTAATTGAATGCAATTTTTCTAATGCAAATTAACTTAGCATATATTTAAGTGAAACGTTTTCATTGACAAAGTTACTTGTTTCATAATGTCTTAGTATTTGGTTTGTCTTTATTTTACTTTAATGGAAGCAAGAACATCTGACTGTACACACGATTTCTCATAACTTTCTTTTTCATGTTACATGATCTTTCTTTAAAAAATGTCAACATTTTCAAAATTTCTGTTTATTTCTATGTTTAAATGGAAGAAGCTCCTTGATTTTCAGACTGATTTCAGACTTGTGGATGCCATTGCAAAGAATGTGTCTTTGAATGTGCTTCAGCTCCAGATGTAAGTTATTTTGGAAATTCAGCTTAAAAATAATTTGTAATAGTCACAGAAGGTACACTGTTTAATAACATAGATTATTTTAGTAAATTGAATCATACTTAAAGGGATAGTTCACCCAAAAATGAAAATTCTGTCATCATTTACTCACCCTCATGTCATTCCAAACCTGTATGAGTTGCTTTCTTATGTTGAACACAAAAGAAGATATTTTGAAGATTGCTGGTAATCAAACAGTTGGTGGTTGCCATTGACTTCCATAGTAGGAAAAAAAAATTACTAGGAAAGTCAATGATGATAGAATTTTCATTTTTGGGTGAACTATCCCTTTAATACAGCTAAATGTCAGTTTTACAATTTACAATTTTCAGTACATATAAAATCATTTTTCTACAGGTATTCACTGAAGAGTGAATTATCCTCTTAGAAATTATGGTGATTTTTATCCTTTTGTGGAAGCAGATGAGAAAATGCTACAGATGCATAATTTAGCCTGTATGCGGGCTGTCTTTAATCTGCCTTTTCATGTGTCATTGGCTACAGATATATCCAAATACTGTGTGTGTGTGTGCGTGTGTGTGTGTGTGTGTGTGTGTGTGTGAATTCACTAATGCATTTCTCTGATATGCTGCCAACACTTCAAACTACTATTAAAGGTGCTAATGGACCTTGTTCCTCATACAGAACTCTGTCCTCTGGCTCTGACATTTGCACATAAGTTGCACCAAACTAAATTACATTTTACTAACAAACTTTTTAAAATAATGTGGTTTTATATCTGAACAAAAAGTGTGATGCAAACCTATGTTTTTTTTGTTTGTTTTGGTTTAATTAATTTATTTATTTGAGTGATAAAAAAGATATCCCAAATCCCCTTTGTAAAAACCCTGAACAAAATGAAACAATAACCTGACTTAATCCAATGTTCAGATTTCTTGTATGCAAATTAGTGCATATTTAATTAGATAATACCTTGTCTGAATATGTAAACATCACCTTTTAGTAAACTTGCAATACAAAAAAAAAATTTATTTGTTATAAATGAACAAGAATTGTGAAACAAATGTATACGTTTAGATAATACAGTAAAGAGGCTTGGGCTAGTTTTCACACGATTTACTCTAGTGAATATTTCTCAGGTTAGGTTTAATGCTCATGTTACAAAAATGCTAAACTTATTGGTGGCACTGATATTGATGGATGTGGATATCGGATGTTGTGGTATCAGCTGCAAATGTCTTTTTTTCCTGTCATCTCAGCTTTTCAATTTAATACACCAGATGTGGCTGGGAGTAAACAGGAAATACAGGAAATTCGAAATGTAGTTTAACTACTACACAAAAAATAAATAAATAAATATCAGTTACATATTGATTACATATTCACAGATTATTTTCGGCAGCACTAAATATGCATGCTGAGGATCGGAGCATGGGGTCACAGAATAACTCCAGTAGTCAGGGTATAGAAAGCCAATAATTTGATTTCATATAGAATTCTAAACAGGCCTCCTAACTAGAAAAGATCAACCCAAAGCAAACAAAACAAAGTAAAATGAAACAAAAACATTTAAGTATGCACTCACATAACGAAAGTTATTTTCAATTTACTTTTATTTTTGCTCTTCTCCAGGTTTATTAAATCTACCTTTGTTATCAACTCTAAATAAAACTCAGATGAAGTCATTGAGTCCAGATGTGTCTCCTTCACAGACATTATGATCTACATGAATATTGTCTGTCTGTCTGTCTCTGTCTTTGTCTGTCTGACTGTCCGTCTGACTGTCCGTCTGTCTGTCCGTCTGTCCATCTGTCTGACTGACTGACTGAAAGAAAACCTATTGTGTCAGTGAATTGGCCAGTGCCACCAAATTAAAAAGTGTTTTTGTCATTGTGTGAGCCACAGAGGTCCAAATGTTTAAGGTTTTTTTTTTTCACCATAGAAATATTTGTTATATGCAAATTTAATTTAATTTAATGTTGTGTTATATGCAATTTCATTTCATATTTGTTATATGCTGTGTTATATAAGTGTTCCTGTGGCTCAGTGGTGGAGCATTGTGTTAGCAGTGCAAAATGTCGTGGGTTCAATTCCCAGGGAACACACATACTGGTAAAAAATTTAGAGCCTGAATGCACTGTAAGTCACTTTGGATAAAAGCGTCTGCTAAATGCATACATTATTATTTATTATTATTAATTAATTATTATATGCAATTTTTCTCTGTTTTTGTTGACAGACTGCTATACTATACAAGAATGTCAGTTTTGTCTGTGTATCACTGAGCATTTTAGATACATATTTCAACAGTAGGTAAAATGTATTGGTAAAAGTACTGTACTGTAGTACACAAAAAGAAAATTAACATTTTTATTTATACAGTACATTGTGTACAAATGTGTTACATGTAACCTGAAAATTCACCATTGCTTAATCATTTTTACACACTCTGTTGTCTTCCACTAACACCACCACCCCTATAGCTCTTCCACAACAAGCAACTGTGAATGTTCAGTTTACATGTAACATGTAAAAAAAAATCTCTCATTTGAGAATTGAGCCAAAGTGATTATGAAAAGCTGTAAATCTCCATGCAGGTTAAAAGTTAATGATCTACTCATCATCTTCATATTGTGACATAATATTGTGACCTTACATGCTACAGAATGAAGGTTATTTCTCTGAAGTTGAATTTGGCCCCACTGATTAAAGGAAATTATCTGTTTTTTTTGTTTTGTTTTTTGCATTCCAACTGTGACAAGGAATTTTCATCTAGATCATCATCATCAAAACCATCAGTCATCTGATTGTCAGTCCTTTGAAGAGGGGAGTATCAACATCTTTCTCTGATCACGCATGTGTGTATGCATGCATCCTGTCTTTCTAATCTTCTCCCTCTTCATTATTTCCTTCTCATCGCTCTTGTCATGTAATACTGGTTCCCTTATAAAACCTTCAGCCAAATATAATGCAAATTAACATACAATATATGACATACATTGCAGTAATTTATATGCATGTAAGTGAGACAATGCCACAAACACTAGTCTGATTATTTTTGATCTGAAGCACATGTGCCCAACAAAGCACTAGAAATCATCTCAACCTACAGCAACTGAATCAATTTACATAAATGTATGTAAGGGCATTATTACCATAATCCTATATGAAAGTATACTTTGCTTGTAATAACAGAATTTTTTTTCCATATATCATGGCATTCTTCTAACCTTTTTTTCATGGGTTTATGGCTCTCAGTAGGCAAATAAAAATGCTAATACTAATAATATAAATTTATATTCATATTTTGTAATTTATAAAATATAAATCTCATTTAGGTAAACCTTCTTTCCAGGCTCATGCTTTTAAGAGTATGAAAGTGCATGAGAGGTGTGAATAAGTTGGATATTCCAGTAGGATGAGATGTTTCCCCTCTGAGATCTAGAAACATTTTTGAAACATTTTAGTCCTTTTCTAACACTTGAAACTGAAGCATTGTGCATGGAATATAAATTTAAAATTTCCGTTAATCTTGAGGGAGAAAAATGATTGGCTCTCAGATCCTTTTTGGCTGAACAAAGAGAAGGAGCAAAGGTTGTGTGAATTTGTGCTAAGTCTAACTAAAATAGGAAACACGGCACATGACCAGTGCTTGCGTAAATAACAGAGAGACAGCATCTGTGACCTGCATCCCTTGGGTATATGCAGAAATATGCATCATAGTGTGCAGCCAATTGTAGTTTCCGTTTCTTTAGCAATTGGATGGACATGAAATTCCTGTGACAGTGAATGTTTTAAAAATGAAAATGCAGCCATTGTTGTCATCTACTCCCCCTCATGTCGTTTCAAATCTGCAGAACTTACTTTCATCCATGTAACACAAAATGAGAAGGTTTTTGAGTTCATATATAGAAGTGTCAAATGCCAAAAAGGGCATATTTTTCACTGCTTTTATAGTTGGATTTGTGACTGGAGTTTTGTTGGCCTGATAGAGAAAGAGTCATAAAATTCCTTACTTTTCCTCTGCCAAATTGTTGACACTGATTTTATTGATGCGTTCTTTTTAGGACCACCAAACATGGAATGAAACTAAAATTTCACCAATTTCACTATCACATTTGACATTTACTGCACATTTACCTCTTATCCTGACATAACAGACAAAAGACTCACCATGATTAAACTTAAAAGAACTGTTTAATTTACATTAAAATGACCTCGTGTTGGTTTAATTGAAAGGTCAGAGTTGTTTTATGTGTTTTGAGAAAAAAAGACACTTGTTAGTGTTACATGTTTTGTTGAGTTGGGAATTAGACGAGTTTCCATGGTTGGAGTTTTGGAGATGACCATTGTGAAGAGTGGAGCTTGTGCTTAGTTTGAGGCTTTAGCACTAAAAGGACTTGTTGAATATGCTGTCAGCCAGCGATATTTAAAGTAATCAATACTTTCTATTATTTGCTCACATATGGCTGCTGTTCTTTGTCGAAAAATGTATGTGTATATTTAGTATGTTGGTTTGTGCTGCATCTAGCTAGCAATTACTTGTAAAAAGTTGACATTTTAAAATAATTTTTAGTTTTAAAATGTAAGAGATAGTACAATGAATTAATGCTAAAATAATCTCAAAATCAAAATAATTATTTTATGGTTTTGCGGTTATTGCTTACACCTTGTTATTGCAATTCATGATAATGTAATTATTATAATAATTGTATGATTCACAAGGACACTGAAAAGTATAATACATTGCTGTGCATCCGTATGATTTTTATACTTATGTAAACACATGATTGCATGACTGACAGATCTATCACATGGGGGGCGGGGCTTTACAGAATAGAACTGTCAGTGCAACATGTGAACTGCCAATAGTGGAGGAAACCGTATACAACACTGAGTGGATTTCTTAGTCGCCGCTTACTTTGACCAGCCACTCTTTATCGTAATAAAACGAGCTCCACTTTCTTGTTAATTACCGCTCATTGCTTTTCCTAGTTAAGCTCTGAAGGACCTTGCTGAACAACGACTATCATCACCATCACCATCACCATCAGAAAGAGAAGTAGCCAGACCGACAGCCGCTCAGCTGAAGCGTTTAATAACAGAAGGAAACAACTGCGGCGCAGTGCGTGTGAATTAAAAACGTCGATTATGGAGAAGTTACCAACTCAATTTTAGGATCATTTCCAGACGAGAGAAAAGTGCTCAAATCCATCGGGATGGTTGAAGAGTTATATCAAGGTAAGCGTTTGTTTTCCGGGAAACATTAGTGGCATCATTGTGAGCGCTTTCCGTTCGGTTATTGTTGTGTTGCTTGCACATGTTGCGTCTGTTTTTGTGCTTTCGTTTGTTAAAATGAACAAAGGTTTCAAATGAAGACTTGATAGGACTGTTGTTTAAACTTTAACGATTGAATTATTTATTTTGCTCAAATTATACTGTCCCAATGTCTTGCTTTATATTGTTTTTTTGTTCTTTGCATTTTCAAATGAATGATAGCCTACTCTGTTTTAAGATGCTCAGTACATCATTACAGCTGACAGATACAGACAGTTTTCAGGGCAGCATGCGTTTGTTATTGCACAATCATTGGCGGAGAATAACATTGATTTATTTTGCTCAAATTATACTGTCCCAATGTCTTGCTTTATATTGTTTTTTTGTTCTTTGCATTTTCAAATGAATGATACTCTGTTTTAAGATGCTCAGTACATCATTAGAGCTGACAGATACAGACAGTTTTCAGGGCAGCATGCGTTTGTTATTGCACAATCATTGGCGGAGAATAACATTGCCATATGAAAATAAGTAGTTTAAAGTCAACATACCAGAAGTAAGTGCAAGATTTAGCATCATCTGCTGATGTTGCACAAAGTTCAGCAGTCAGATCATGATCATGTTTAATACAATACAGAAATCGACTTCTATGTTTGTAATAACTTGTGGTTCTGTACGTTTATTTGAACAGAATTTAATAAAACATTAAGTGAATGAACATACAGCCATTACATCCATCCAAACCATCAAATCAGACAGATGTGCGCTTTAATAGCAACCCACTCTGATTCCTCCAACAAAAGAGCAGTTATTCTTCACTGCATTTATAGCGAGTCACATTTCTCGTGTTAGTTCTAAGAGGTTCGTCATTTCACATCAGAATCTTTTTTTATGTAACTCAAGAACTGACTTGTCATGTGACAGCTTTGAAATGATTATTGCATGCATCATCTCTTAGAACTTAAAGTCTATTTTATGAGATTTCATTATTTAGAAAACGTATTTTGGGGAGGGGATTCACTGTTTAGTAACCTCACACATTTCCCAACACGAGTTTGCAGCGGCAGGGGCTTTAACTAAAACATGGATGCAGCATCACCTCTGATCTCCTGGGAGATGATTGCAAAAGCTGTGTGTCACCAGAGAGTGTAGTGAATGCTCATTAAGTTAAGCCTACTGTTTTTTCTCTCTCCATAAATCCACTAGAAGCTTTAAAGTGACTAACAGTGGTGATAGGAAACTCAATACTGTGTCCATTTTAGCTGTAGTTTCAGTTGGTTTTAGATAAATGATTGTCGTCGGCTGTATACAGGTTTGTTTTGAGGTGTTTGACAGGTGTTCTTTGCCACTGCCAAGTAATAGCATTCTTTTGACATGACCTCACCTTTTTTGAAAAACAGTCTATATAGTGGAGGCAAATACTGGATTCACAAAACAAAAATGTAACATGGCTACAAAATCAAATGTAACTTTACTGGAATGGGAAGCAATTATTGTGAAGTATGTCTATTGCACTAGTAATCTGTTCTGCTATTCTCCTAAAATGCCTGGCGGGAAGAAGACACACTGCCATCTTTACAAAAACACAGCGTTGATTAAAAATCACAGTTTTTCTACATGTTCTTTTGTCTTCGGACTAAAACTAACTAAATTGGTTTATTCCCCAAATAATTTTTTTTTTTTTTTTTGAATGTTAAACAAAATAAATACTTAAATTCAACAATTCTCAAGGACTGCCCTTAAGCAGGCTATAGGCAGTTTAGTAGTCTAAATAAATAAGTAAATATATTTACTGATTAACAGCAACCTCATTTGTGGTCAACCTGTGCAATCTAGAAAAGTGGTTTTATCTGGTATCGCTTGAGGACCCAGATTTCTGCAGTATTACTTTTCTGTTCTGTGATTTAATTCATTTTGATCATTTAATTCGATGCAACTGCATGATGTTTTATAATTACCAATGAAATTGGCAAATGAATGAATGTGTGTAACGAAAACCCCTGCTGTTACAATAATTAGCAACCTTATGTGATATACTGTGATCAACATTGGAAAGGTATAAACAGGACAGATGGATATAGGTGCAAAAATCACACACACAAAATATAATAGTGATATATGTTTATTTTGTATCTTAATGCTCCTTACACATGAACATTTTTCTTGGGAATGCACTCAAGGACTCAGTATGTATTGATTACAGATATGGTGTGTCTTCATACAGTAGCCGATAAGAGATGACGGGGTTTGTAGGGCTTAATCTGGAGCCTCAGAAGATTGGCAGGAGGTTTTTGAATTGTAAAGCTGTTGGATATGGCTCCCCTCCAGCTTATGTCTCAAACTGAGTTCAAGGATGATTCTGTTTTCATTTTTTATTTAGAATTTTTTTCCTTTTATTCTGCAGGAAAGTAATCACACTCCTCAGTAAGGCACTAATGGAGAATGAGACCATCCCTTTGGGCTACGTCCCACATTATCTTCTTCGAGGAGATCCCTTTGCTTCCAAGCTGTCCAAGGAGGCAGACATAGTGGCGGCGTTCTACATCCTTATCATCGGTAAGTGTACAAGTTGGTTGTTCATGTGAAAGTTCTTTATAAGCAGCATGTGAATTGTCATGGATAAGATCAGAAATAATTATTTAATAATAATAATTTGAATTCAGATATTTAATTTAGGTTACAGCAGAATGTCTGGAGTTTTAGTGGGTATGATTGTACTTATTTCTTGTTGATTTTAAGAAGTTTGTCTGGTAAAATGTCTTTAAACAAGTATTTGTAGTGAATTTTGTAGTGAATTTAATGAACTGAAATTTTCATTATAAAATAGTTACCAACAATGACATGATAAAAGCACCAGATATCTTACTGACTCTCAGTGATGTCAGAGAATGAGGTTTTGCAATCAGTTATTGTGTTACATAATCTTGCCTGAACATATAACAGCCTTTCATAAGAACTACTTAACGTCATATCCTCCTGACTACCAGCTATGGAGTTTTGTCCTCTGTAGAGGACATTGTGTTTTAGTGATTTCTCTGAGACGTTACATGTCACAGTTTTAAGTCTGGATGTCCTGTACAGAGCACATTCAGGGCTTTTCAAAGATAGCAAATGATTGGATGTTTCACCATGACCACTCCCTCTCCTTGGTCTTTAAAAATGGTTGACATTCATTTAGTGATCAAATGTAACACCCTAATGGAAATATGATAATATTTTGCAATTATCATTTAAATCTGACTAATTTTCTAATTGTTTGTCATAAATCAACATCTCAGGAAAATGTTATGGGGTTTCAAATCAACATATGACCTTCTGTTATGAAACAGGACGTCGTCCACTGTAGAGGACACCAGGACTTAAAGCATGTTTATTACACATTTTGGGAGACACAACAAATGAATAGAGAAATATATATCAATATTCCTATTAAATATTAAATATTATTATGAAAATCTTGCTTATTATTACTCCCATTATTGCACTTATTTGTTCATTCTATGTTGCCCCAAAAACACATTAATATGCAAATTAGATACAGTTTATAGATACATTGTATATAATGGAAAAACTTGTTTATGGCCATTTTACACACATTTTGCATAAAAAAAAATGTTTTTTAAAAATATCTTTCATAACGTAGTTGAGAATCGTCTTTATATAAAGTTTGGTATAAAAAATGAAAATTGATTTGTGATTAAAACAAACATCCCACTGTGTTTGCCTTTTCATGTCTATTCATGTCTTTTTATTTATTAAAAAACAGGACTTTTTAAAGTCCCGATCTCTTCTACAGAGGACATGGCATAACATATGAATAAAATATAATTTTTCAAAAAATGTTTTCTTATGCTCTAAACAATGTAATGACATGACAAAATACTAAATTCACAAAACTGTTTTTTCCTGGTAGTCAGGAGGATATTGGTTGGTAGGGCCTACATGCTAATGAACAGTCTTGGGAGTAGACACATTGACATAATCTTTAAAACAATGGGTCCAAACCCTGATGGTTCATTATGAATAAAGCCCACCCGAGAACTGTAACTAAACTGAATATGGATTTAATGAGTTTGTTTTTAATAAATATGTGTGCACCATTGCCATGTGTTCTGGCAAAAGAGAAAAGATTCTGCAAGATCCATGCTTTATTTATGAACTGATGGATTTCATTTTAAGATGTTTGTATTGACTAACAATAGTAGCCTGTGTACATATAAAATATATAAGCACATTATAGAGCTTTTTCAGTTACTGTACTGACACTAGGTGTTATGAATGCCTATTTGCCAACATGTATTTAATTCCTTCTGAATTGAAAAAGTTATCCGTTTAAATGAAATGTTAAAGAGAGGCTAAAACCCAACAAACATGAGAGGTCGGCCCGACGTGCAGATCATGTCTATATTGCGTCGGTCGGTCCAGGTGCAGAAGGTTAAAGCTAAACACTTTCTGAATTCTTAAGAAAGAACCAAAACTTGACTTGTAACTTTCCCTTAACATATTTACTGACATATCGCTCAAGACTTACTGATATAAAAATTATACTTAAACTTTATTTGGAGTACAACTTGTGCACAATGCACTTTTCTTAATATTAAGCCTAAAATGTGTTTTAATGTCACTATTGATGAGGATTGTATGATGTTTGAATATCATCGGTCTTTAAATGCAAGAAATTTCAAGTGTATACCTGAAGTATACTTGCAATAGTTCTACTTTAGTACAATCAAATATACTTCAGTATATCTTTAGTTGGACTTCAGCACTACTTCTGCACAATTAAAGTGCATTAAGTACAAAATTAGTTGTTCCAATTTAGGAAACTTTAAGTATACCAGTTTAGTATACTAAAAAAAATGCAGGGTATTTTTATTAAATACATAAATATGTAAATGTTTTCACTAGGGCAGTTTTAAATAATTTCTAACTGACATGACTTCTCCAAGAGGATGATTGCTATGTCCACTCTGCATAGTTGTTAAAAATAATTCAGATGTTTTGCCAATGCATGTCTTGTCTTTTATGCAATACATTTTTGAAAAGTTTTATTTGATAATCCTTTTTTTGTTCAGCACAACATCATAAAGTCCAGTCATCCATCAGCAACCATGGTATTAAAGCTATTCTTTGAAGGACGTTGCATCGCTTTTTTTTATTATTCAGATAGTTTCCTTTGCCGAGATTTCCATGTAATGGAAATTGTCTTTTGACCTGAAAGATGTGTGTGATTTCAGTGAAAAGTCTGAATCAATAGTTCTTCCTTGTTGTATTTCACAGTCTGTTCTCCTCTGTTTGAATCACGGGATAAGTCAGAAGGTGTTGCAATCGACATTTACTCTCAGTAACACATACAGATCAACAAATGCCAGTGATGAACAGGGTTCAGTTTAGGTCATTTGGTAGGTATAACTTTTGGACAACATGATAGTATTTTCATTTATGGATGGACTGTCCATTTGAGAGCATAAAATGTATCTGTTAGTGATGTTAATGTGCGTGATCCATGCACATTGATTCATGATCATATGAGAACAGCAGACTACAGGAAAGTGAAAGAATTCATTGAATAGTCACATGAAATAAACCATCTTCTCTGAAATGTTGCATCAGTCAGCTGACACAAAAGGACAAGATGTGAAATGACTGTATGTGGCACTCACAATGACCTTTGCATTGGAAATCTGATTTTCAAAAAGGGGCCTTGGACATTATGGATTGAACATAAGATTTTGAGTAATAGATGTTTTATTTAATTTTTGAAAGCTCTTTTCAGACAAATACATTTTAGCAGGCACCTATGTGGTAATCCAGGTCAAAAAGAGAGAAAAGAGGAATAACATGAATGGGAACATTGTTTCATTTGAATGTATGTGGCTGTAACCAGAAAAGACTAATTATCACTTTGCTCTTTTGTCTTAGTGACCTTTTTTTGCCCTTTCACTAGGAAACGGGATAACCTGTAACCTTCAACTCTTATTACTTCTCTAAAACAACTGGTACAACAGGAGTCTTGATATGCAGTCATTGTATTTCAACAAATACACAACTCGCAAACACCTGCGACACAAACTGATACAAATGACTCAATATAATGGAAAGAATAAAAAATACTTTTTAAATAAGACTGTTAAGGTCCAAGACTTTTTTCAGTCATTTTAGAAAACAGCATCAATCTGCACATCATATCTAGTTGTGTTCACTATTTAAAAAGGTAATCATTTATTATTACCCACCAGATATGATGTATTGTGTGTGCAGTAACATCTTTGTAAGAAAACATGCAGTATTACAGTTTGTCTTGTGTTTTTACAGGTATCTTGTCAGCCACTGGAAATGGTTATGTCATATATATGACCATCAAACGGAAGAGCAAGTTAAAGCCACCAGAGTTCATGATGCTGAATCTAGCCGTGTTTGACTTTGGCGTATCAGGTGAGACTGTGCGTTTGACTGACTTGATGTCATGCTGCTGAAATATTGTTTTCATCTGTCAGATGTGCTTTTCAACAATGAATTCATATTTATAAAGTGAAATAGAAGTGAAATGATGTATTAGATAACTGAAAGGATCTCTTTGTTGTTTATAGGATTTTCTGTCTTTGTGTGTGCGTTGAAGATACATATAAAGTTTTCTGTGTATAGTTTGTATAGCTTGTATTGGGCTTTGGGCATTATGTTCTGAGTTGACAGCATGGCAATAAATCTGCCAAGGTTATTCAGTGCCTCTTTTATGATACTTGTCACTGTCTTCTTCTTACTGATTTATTTGCTGTTATTGAATTGATGCACCTGTATAAATCATACACAGAATTTTAAGCCACAAGGTTACAAAAGTGAACAAAAGAACAAATATACCTTGATTGACCCTCTTTTCCTTCAGCTTACTCTGGTCATCTTTTTCTTATTTTAGTGTTTAGTCACTAAAATACTACATTACATGTCATGACCACATCTCTCTCAGTGTGTTTTTGCACTTTTTGCTATAAAGTCTACTGTAGATATTTATTCTGTATACTATAAGCACTTTTTGTGAATAAGGACTTGTAGAAAATGCTTTTAAAGCATCCACAACTGTGGATATAAAGTACATGCATTACAATTTGTGTTAAAGTCACTGATTATATACCAACAGTATATAATTTTTAATTACTCTTTGTTTAGATCATAATTTATTTTGAAAACAACAATTCATATTTTATGATAGCTATTAATATTATACAGTAAGAATCAAAACAGTCATATCTATATTTAACATACATTTAGAAAGATAATGGCGGCATGATGTATATTTTACTAAGTTTATTAATGTGACCTTCATATAACAAGAAAAAATTAAAACTATGTTAAAATATAACATAAAAAAACATAAAGTGCTTATGGTTATTGATTATGAGTGTGTTTCGTTCACAAATTTGGAATGCTAAACTGCTAATAGAAAACACATGACATGATTGCTGAAATATTGTCAGAGAAAATTATTATTCTTAAATTGGTATTATATAATCTCCATTGTTTGACAAATTTATCAGTACATTTTTAATGGGGCACAGAGGTATTTCATTGGGGCTTGTACCCCCAGTAAAAAGGAACCACTGATTCCAATGTGCTGGCCTTTGTTCCTTCTTCATAACAAAGATTTCCTCTCCTTCAACAAATTTGTATTCATACTTGTACTCTAGGCCCACCTAGTGGATATTTAGTGTCGCTTCCTCAGGGGAGCAGTGACCCCTGATAATAAATCCAGCATTTCTTAAAGTATTACATGCTGCTTACAGCTCAATTTTCATTTAAATAGATCTTTTTTTGGTAACACTTTACAATAACAGTACATGAATAATCATGTACTAATGCCTAAATTAAATATTACATGAAGTAATGATGATTAAGGCATATACTAATCAAGCTAAGCTAATCGACTTTAATTATAGCAAGTGTGAATTCATGTGTGATTAATGTCCACCTTGACTACATGTTAGTATATGTTTGTTACACACATGAATTCATATGACTATTAGTTCTTGATTACTACATGCCTTAACTCAATAGTTCATATTTAATTAATATTTAATTTAGGTGTTAGTACATGATTGTTCATGTACTGTTATTGTAATAATCTGCATAATCTGTTTAGTCGCCATCATCCTTAAAGGCAGGGTAAGTGATTTCTGGTAGCCAATGTTGATATTTGAAATCACCAAAACAAACACGCCCCTACCCCAAAAGGGTCTTGCCCCTATTTTGATAGCTCCGCCCCACATATACGTACGCAACCCAGGCAACGATTAGTTCTGTGAAACAAAGCAAAACCAATGTTACACCGTGTCTACATCGGACGTGAGCGGCGCGGCGCAACAAATCCCAGACAGAAAACTGCTGCCGGGTTCTATTATGACGTGCTGACACAAATTTCAAATGGTTTTCAACAGTCGTTTGATCGCGTCCAGTGTAGGCAGACTTTAGCTGTTGTAGACACAGTGTTACTCACCTATTGAGAAGAAACAAACCAACCTCGGCGTCCGATCGCAGGCCTCCGCTCCTTGAGTTCTCTCCAGCGCTGGAAAGCTGATCCGATATTTACACGGGTCCTACTTCTTGCCTTATCGTTCCGCAGACGTTTTCCTCTTTTGTTTTTTATCCACCATCCCTATCTTTCTGTCGCTCTGCTCGGCTAATGTCCGTCCCATGCACTGAAAGCTCTCTCCTCCACATCACGAGTAGACACGCCCCTTATTGCTGATTGGCTACAAGTTTGTTTTGCTATTCGGCCCGAATCAGTTTTCTAAAGTGTTTTTGAAAAATTACATACCCTGCCTTTAAACACTTACTTTCTAAGATTTGCAGAACAAACGACCTCCTGTGTAGCTCATAAAGTTCATTCCAGTTAATTAAAGGTGTCATTTTCTGAGCCACTGCCAAAAATAAGGACTGTTTTCAAATAAGTTTCTCTCTGCCTGCAACTGGTCAGTCGACAGTCCTGCCCCAAAATCACAGCATTGGTTTGATCAAAACAAACTGAGTAATAATGTTTTTTGAGAGAATCAGTTTACAAAGGGCTTACTTATAGCTGCCTTTGTATATTAGTTGGGATGGGAGAAAGTAAATTACATCGATAAGTTGTGCTTGTCAGCCATAGCTTGAGCATGAGGGACGAGAAATTTTATCAGATATGATTATAAGTAAAAAATAATAAGGCAGGGGCGTAGCCATCATTTCAGAAGTGAGGGGGACAGAAATGTTATATATATTAATATATAACATTATAATTAATTAATATAATTAATAATCTATATAACCTACCAGTCAACAGTTTTTGAACAGTAAGATTTTTAATGTTTTTGCGAATACACTTGCCCGAAAAAGTGCGGGGGACGAATTTACGTGATATTAAAAGTGGGGTGGACACGTCCCCTGCGTGCCCCGCGTAATCTATGCCCCTGTAATAAGGCTTTTGTTTCCCAGGAGTCATGCACATGGCAGACTACTCTAGTGTGTCACATTTACGCAGACTTCGGGTCATCGTGTGCTTTCCACCTCTGGCTACTCTCCCACATTTTTTGTCAACATATATGTAATCTGTATGTATTAATGAGTATCTGCATCATATGTCAAACAAATATAAATTTAGGTATTTTAGATATAGACAGTCATCAAAGATATTAATTATAAAAAAGATATGAAATCTTTTTAACATTTTACAAAATTTTAAGAAACATCAGGAATTATAGTTTGCAGTTTGCTGCGCTCTTGTATGTTATTTTTAAGGACATGAATCTTATTTTATTTGGATTATACTAATTACATGTGAACATGAATGATTATGGAACATGAATAAACATTGATTATACTGCGTGGTCAGCTCTGTATATTAATTCCTTTTTTAGGGAACTTTTGAACATCTGCCATCACCATCCTCTAATTACGAGTATCGAACAGGAACACAAGAGTTAATATTTTCATCCTACAAAGCACTTCCTAAATACTGCGCTTCTTTCCTCTCTTATATGCAGTTAGAAGGCAGGCTTTAATTTTTTTCCAGAAGATCTGTCATTTGTGACCCTGGACCACAAAACCAGTCATAAGGGTCAATTTATCGAAATTGAGATTTAAACATCATAAATAAGCTACAATATTTGGACGAGATACAACTATTTGAATATCTGGAATCTGAGGGTGCAAAAAAAATATAATACTGAGAAAATCGCCTTTAAAGTTGTCCAAATTAAGTTCTTAGCAATGCATATTAATAATCAAAAATTAAGTTTTGATACATTTACGGTAGGAAATTTACAAAATATCTTCATGGAACATGATCTTTACTTAATATCCTAATGATTTTTGGCATAAAAGAAAAATCGATAATTTTGACCCATACAATGTTTTTTTTTGGCTATTGCAAGCGACTTAAGACTGGTTTTGTGGTCCAGGGTCACATTTGCTGACTCTTTGCTAGTATTACTATGCATAGTTTAGCTATAATGTCATTGCTCCAAAACATGGATACTGCTCGGGCGGTCTTGGTTGTTCCCAGTTTCTCTGTGTGAAATTGCCCTCTGAGAGCTTGCTGTGAAACAAAAGTATTCTTTTTTTCAGTGATATTTGCTTATGAAACTTTTTATGGCTTGTTTAACATCAAGTTCTTTTTGTATGTTTTGTCAGTCACTGGAAAGCCATTCTTCATAGTGTCTAGTTTTTCCCATCGCTGGCTGTTTGGCTGGCAGGGCTGCCGCTACTACGGCTGGGCCGGCTTTTTCTTCGGATGCGGAAGTCTCATTACTATGACGATTGTCAGCTTAGACCGCTACTTGAAGATCTGTCATTTAAAATATGGTAATTAAAATTAGCCTACCTGTCTGTCTGTGATTCTGTTTATTCTGTCTGTCTGTCTAACTGTCATTCTATCTATCATTCTATATCTGTCTGTCGTTCTATCAATTGTTCTATCTGTCATCATATCTATTGATGTGTCTGTCAGGCGTTCTATTTGTCTGTTATTCTATCTTTTGTTCTACTGTATATGTCTTTCGGTCTGTCGTTCTGTGTTTCTATTTGTCTGTAGTTATATCTGTCTGTCGGTGTCTGTTATATCTATTCGATCTGTCTGTCGTTCTCTGTCGTTCTGTAATCTGTTAATCTATCTTTCTATATTTCTATCTGCCTACCTGTCATTCTTTACTGTTGTATCTGTCAGTCTGTCTGTTGTTATATTTATTCTGTTAGTCTGTCATATCTATTTTTATTTCTGTCGTTCTGTATTTCTGTCTATTGTTCTGTATTTCTATCTGTTTATCAATTTTTCTATCTGTCTGTCTATCTGTCATTCTGTATTTCTAGCAATTTGTCGTTCTATCTATTGTTTTAGCTGTCTAGCTAGCTTTACTAACATAATTTTACTCTGCCATCAGGTGCGTGGTTCAAAAGGCATCATGCCTTTCTCTCTGTGGTTTTTACATGGATCTACGCTGCCTTCTGGGCCACCATGCCAGTGGTGGGCTGGGGTAACTATGCACCTGAGCCGTTTGGCACCTCCTGCACGCTGGACTGGTGGCTGGCCCAGGCCTCGGTGTCTGGCCAGTGCTTTGTTATGTGCATGCTCTTCTTCTGCCTCATCTTCCCCACCTGCATCATTGTCTTCTCCTATGTCATGATCATCTTCAAGGTGAAATCCTCAGCCAAAGAAGTCTCTCATTTCGACACACGGAACAAGAACAACCACGTCCTGGAGATGAAGTTGACAAAGGTTTGCGTGTTTTAATAATCATAAATGCTATGTGGAAATGCCATGTCATTTTTTTATATGGTTCCATTTGCATCCTCCAGGTGGTGATGTTGATCTGCGCAGGGTTTTTAATAGCTTGGATCCCTTATGCTGTGGTATCAGTGGTGTCTGCTTTTGGAGAGCCTGATTCAGTGCCTATCCCAGTCTCTGTTGTGCCAACTTTGCTGGCCAAGTCCTCTGCTATGTACAATCCAATCATATATCAAGTCATTGACTGTAAGAAGAACTGTGCAAAATCATCCTGCTTTCAAGCTTGGAGTAAAAAGAAACACTACAAGACATCAAGGTATGTGCAACGTTCAAATTCTAGAGGAATGAGGGATGAACTGGCTTCTGGTCACATTTTTATATATGTACATCCTTAAAGGAATATTTACCCCAAATTTGCTGAAAATGTACTCACCCTCAGGCCATCCAAGATGTAGATTGGTTTCCTCATTTGAACAGATTTAGAGAAATTTATCATTACATCACTTGCTCAACATTAGATCCTCTGCAATGAATGGGTGCCGTCAAAATTACTTGTGGATTATTGTAATGTTTTTATCAGCTGTTTGCACACTCATTTTGATGTAATGCTAAATCTCTCCAATTTCCACCAATTTCTCCATCTTACCTGAGGGTAGTTTTTCATTACTTCTCTTGATTGTGTCTTCTGATACATCTGTTGGGACCCCTGTTATTACTCCCTTCATCCATTTCTTCTCTTCCAACAGTGTACACGAAATTTTTTTCCCTGCTAATGTCTTTAAGCCTAGTACCTGTTTTTGTTGTCTGCTATCTTTACAAAAAAGTAGCAACTTTCCATTCCGTAACATTTTCGCATGTTCGATTTTCCCGATCTCTTCTTTGATCGCTTTAGTTATTTTCAGTGGGTTCAATGCATTCATATTATCGGACAAGAAATGTATCATTACCTTAAACTCTTCCTTTTTCCTTTTCTCCTGTTGTCTTTCCCTTTCACTTTCCGAACCAGAAAGTTGATTCCATTTTTTTTTCCTTTTCCGATTTTCTACTATGTTCCAATTTCCATTTTTACCTCCTTTCTCCCCGCCACTACATTCATCCTCTATGTCCAGCTCACTTCCTGATCCTACGTCACTTCCTTCCATCTCTGCTCCAGTCACATCCTAGTGTCGCCAACCGCCCTCGTCGTCTACTTCACTTTGTCAGGCAGTTCCTATTTAAGAGATTTCTTGATTGCGAACAGGTGTGGCAGTAATCAGGCCTGGGTGTGGCTAGAGAAATTGAACTCAGGTGTGATAAACCAGTTTTAACAGGGGGGCAAACACTTCTTCACACAGGGCCATGTATTTTTGGATTTTGTTTTCCCTTAATAATAAAAACCTTCATTTAAAAACTGCATGTTGTGTTTATTTGTGTTATCTTTTACTAATATTTAAATTAGTTTGATGATCTGAAACATTAAAGTGTGACAAACATGCAAAAAAATAAGAAATCAGGAAGGGGGCCAACACTTTTGCACACCACTGTAAATGTTCATGAATTATTCCTCTGCACTATAATCATCATATTATGAATCAAGGGCAATATGCAAATGCATATATCCCACTGTGGGTGGATGATTTTTGCTGCTGTGCCGCATCTCGCTGTCTGTCTTGTTCCATTAGTGTTGTGTTAAGACACTATCTTTAAGTCAATTAAAAACAGTTACCTGTGTCGAAATGCATGCATCAAGTTTTAGCTGGTTAGCCTGGCCCTGTTAGCCTTTTCTGGTAGATTTTGTGATACACAGTGTATTATTTTCCATTTATGCCATGCAAAAGTGACCACGTATTCTTATGAAATCTTTTGTTTTTTATTGCTGATATTTCGATATAGTAGTAGTTGTTTTACAAATTTGGTTTTGCAGAGCTCTTAAAACAATGGAAATTCTGAATGCAAAAACATCTGTCTTTATAGATTTGTTGGTATGCAGCAAGAATGTGATGCACTTGCATGTTCATTGTCATTGTCCAACTATAAACTTTAGACATCAACAGTTCACACCCGCCTAACTATGCTGTTGTGTCCTACTGCCGTCAACTTCACATACTCTGCAAACACATCTCTTAAGTTGATCTGTGTGTGTATAAAATAATTAAGTGGTAAATATGATGTATTTTTATATATTTTTTTTATTTGTGTGTATTCTATTCCAGCATTCTCAGAACCACAATGTTTAAACAAGGACACCGTAAAATAGTGTTACCTAATTTTTAAAACGCTTATTGGAAAGATTTTTGACATAAAATCTAGTATGACTTGATTAGGCTGAACGTAACAAAAACAACTGATTGACAGAAGACTATTGAATGCAGCTGTCTTGTTTTTCTCAGGTTTTACTCCATCTCTGCCTCCCAGAAACAGAGACCAGCCAATGAAGTTCCAGTTGAGATATGAGGAAATGACAGGAACTCACAGTGGGCCTGTGATAGGACACTGGGCAATTTGTTATTGTGCAATTTAGACATCAACAGTTCACACCCGCCTAACTATGCTGTTGTGTCCTACTGCCGTCAACTTCACATACTCTGCAAACACATCTCTTAAGTTGATCTGTGTGTGTATAAAATAATTAAGTGGTAAATATGATGTATTTTTATATATTTTTTTTATTTGTGTGTATTCTATTCCAGCATTCTCAGAACCACAATGTTTAAATCATCTGCTTGAAGTCTAAAGTGACATCGCTTTTCAACAAGTCTGTGTTCAGTTTATTGTATCTTATTGAAACCGGTCACACACACATATCTATACAACAGCATGGTCACAGATAAACAACAATATATAGATATAGCTATATACAGTATACACAACATGAGTGCATAATATTATTATTATTATTTATCAAATTAAATGTGCACTGATTGAGACTATTGAATTTCGTTTACATTATTATAACAGACGTATCATGATAGTTTCAGGGCATGTGCAATGATTATATACTTACATCAGCAATTTTACATAGAAAGGTGTCCCCCAAATATTCAGTCCATGGTCTTAAGAATTTGTATGTTTTCTTCATTTTATTTTTAAACATTTAACTCATTTTAACATTATTTTTATATAGTAACCTTTTTGCATGTTATCAACCTGCAGAAAGCCTCTAAGGTTAAAAGAAGAAAGTGAACAGTTGGTAAAGATAAGTTGTTTACAGGTACTAGTGAGGTCAAACGTTTTCCATAAATATTGTAGATGTTCTGTGGAAGTTGGACAACTAATGGAACTTCTAACAGGTAATACTGTAGCAAGCTGCGTTTACAAAATGTTAGATGTTTCTTTTTTTAAATAACAGAGACCAGCTTATGTCAGAAAATGAGCTCTTAGAGGGCCTAAAATGAACATTCACGGTATAATGGTGTTTTATTATCAGAGAGAAGCTTGTAAATACTCAAAACAAAATGCGAGCACAATAATAGCTAAATAGTATTAAATATTAAATAGGTTAAACTTATTTTGATGCAGATCACTGTTTTACCTGAATGGCAACCAGTAAGATTTTTGTAACTGGAGGCTTGGTTATACGACAGACATATTATCACTACAAAAATTGTTGAAGAAATTAATTACAAAGAAACAAGAAGTAACATTGAGTTAAACATGAAATTTTGAAACGGAAAGACTGAAATAGTATTTTCTTGTATCCATTAATCTTTTTTTACATCTTTGAAAAATAATATTTTACAGTGTACAGTGATAAAAACTAAATAAACAAAAGCGAATTGTTCAGAAATATATTTTCTTGGAAGGCAAAATATTTAGCGGAATGTCCAGGTTAATTTTATAATGAAAGGGGACTTTGAAACTATTCTGATTTTTTTCTTTTTCAGCAGAAAAAAAAAAAAAACCTTTTGAAAAAGTGAACCACAATTTGAAAAGCTTTGAGCCACAATTGAGTAAATGAAATATTTTTGAATGAAAGATTTCTTTTTTATATGCATCATATGTAGCTCAGACAATTGTTTACAAAGGTCTTTAGCTTTAGTGTAAATTCTAGAATAAAGTTTAACTTACTTGCAAATGCACGGTTTGATCTTGTTGGGTTCAGTACTGACCCTCTGACAACTGTATTACCCAAGGTACTTCAAATCCTTTCAGTATGTTGGTAGCTGATCCTTATGGTGTTGGATTTCCCTCAGCAGTTTATCCCGTTTTTCAGCTGTTCAATATAATGCCCACATCTTTTCTCTGATGCTTTCATGCCGTTGTGACAGAGAGGGTGACTTCCCCTGCAAATCAATGCCCCAGTTGCAGGAAGTAACGAATGCACTGGATGCCTCACTGCCTGCCTTCTGTTGTCCTTGTCGTAATGCGGTTTACAGCATGCAGGAGCCAGAATAACAACTAGACAATACGCTAAAAGACCCTTCAATTTCCAGTGAAAGCTTTAAAAGCCACCTCTCATGTTGTCTTTAAGTGAGACTTGAATTAAAAGCCTTTTCATGTATCTTATGCTTTAATCAGCTGCTTGATGAATTATGTAATGTTCTGTACAGTATATAGTATGTATGAGTATGAGTGATTAGCACATTGAACCTAAAGTGAGAAGTAATGAAACCAAAGGTAAACTAATCATGTCATTGTTTCATTTAGGTAGATAGGATACGCTATTCTTCTCAATCAGATCTGACAGGCTTGTCAATGAATAAGACTGATAAACCTTACAAAAAAAAGAGAAGCTTTTAAAGAAGCAGGAATTCCTGAAATCACCATTAAATGATAGAATAGACTATTCTACTATAAATATCATTTTACTTGATCAAACCTAAGAAAATGGTTTTCACATATGGTCCCTGAAAGCACTTAGAAGCAACCAGAAAATGCATGTGAATTGATGTAGAATGGGATGACTAAAGTGTTCTAAATCTAACAGGTGATCTGGGAGCCAAATAAAGCTGGCATATGCATTAAGAGTTTTTACAAACACAAATGTTTTATTGAAATTATAGTATATTAAATGCAATTAGCAAATCATTAAATACCTTTAAATAAGAGGAATACGAACCACTGAAATTTGGAAACATTTCGAAACAGTTGTGAGGTAGCCTAACGAAGCCTCTTTTAGGGCCATTCTACAGAATTGGTGAAACTAATACACGAACAGTATTACTTTGTTTTGACAGTTAGTATGTGACTTCCTTGAAACCAAACCAATAACGGCGTCTCTTTTGATAATTGATCTGCTCTCGTCCAAATTCTTCATGGCTACAGTAGCGGCACGCGCCTCTGGTGATAGTAATCGTTGTTTTGAACGTGCTGTAAAACGGGGACATGACACCAAAATCTGAGACTGTCCCCGGAAAACGGGGACGTCTGGTCACCCTAGATTAAAGGTTCCTAACAGGCTGTGTCACTATGAATAAAAATGTACGTCGGTATGCAGTTTTCCCTATTGCTCGCGTGCTATAGATCCGGGAGATTCAGCTCAACACAACAGACACGCTGAGCTGATGAGCTCACAGCTGCTTACCCACGCGCGTACACATGCCCTCCTCCCTGCGACAATCAAATGGACCGTTCTCATGACCTGATGGGAATTACAATTAGCCTAAAACTCCTTTTACAGTTGCAGTCATTTCTTATTCACTCTTGGAACAACGGTATGTCCCTTCCTGTATTATATAGACATTTAACCTTTTTGCATGGCAGTTCCTTTGTACAATGCAGACAAGGCCTACAGTAGATTCGAGAAAGGTAGCGAAGCATGATTATAGGCTACTATATTTCTCAGCGGTGAGTGGTAGCGTCGCTATTTTAGAAATCATGTCGCAGAACAATTTTATTAATCATAGCAGGCTAGCGTTGTTATATGCTAAAAAAAAAATTCTTGACAATTATTCAGTAATAAAGACGCGTATTCTTTTTCGGCTGTTTTGAATCAGAAGAAGGTGTCCGCGATTATTTTCAACCTGTCTGAATCATCAGTTTTCGTTTGAATCAACCGGAGTAGTCCCAGGGTAAATGACTCACTCAAATGAATCGGTTGGGAGGTTCCTTTAAACAGGACATAGATAATTTCTTATCTCTTACTTATCTTTTATTTAAAAAATACACACGAACAACAACTGGAAATATAATCTGTTTATACTTCTTTTGGGGATTTTAAATAAATAGTCATTTGTTCAAAGTACAGCTTATTATTTGGAAAATGAATAGCTTGAAGTGTAACTAGGGTCTCTAAAGGGTCAATCATTTTTCAATATAGGCCTAGTAGTTTGCAGCTTTGCTAGCACTTTTATTGTAGTATAGCGACACACTATATCATATGGCAGAACAATTAAAGAATTTACTTTTTATTATTAAAAATATATTTTTGTGTCCTTAATAAATTTATCGATCGATTGATTGATTGATTGATTGATAGATAGATAGATAGAAAGGCTTGGAGACATGTGGATAAGTACCTCAGGGATGGAGAGAGAAGATCAACCTGTCTGCACTTTCATGTCTCTTAGCACCTGTTTGAGTTTATCTCTGGACTTCCCTTCTCAATCAAACCCACATCATAAAAGGAAGTTGCAGGCAAAGTAGCTCTGATGGGACCCCAAGATCATTATGTTCTCTACTGATACATCACTATCTGTCAAATGCCACGCGGTTGGTCAAAATGTAGAAAATCACCATACATTGTGAATACAACACTTGATGAAATAAATGTGTCAGAATAGCCACATGGGTGAAATTTATTTCAAATATATTGACTAAAGGACAAAGGATGAACGTTTTTGGTATTTGGGTTAAAATCAAGGGGTTAAAGTTTGGATGGTTAGCATTAGCCAGTTAGCACCTGTGGTAGAGGCTGTAACTACACATCTGGGCCCAAAAATCTTTACCCATTTTTGACTGCCCTTCAAAAATAGTCATGTTTTATGATGAAATATTTAATTATATTATAGATCAGGGGTGGCGAACGTCAGTCCTGGAGAGCCGCAGCCCTGCACAGTTTTGCTTCAACCCTAATCAAACACACCTGAACAAGCTAATCAAGGTCTGAAAGGTTACCAGAAAGCTACAGGCAGGTGAGTTTTAATTAGGGTTGGAGCTGTACTCTGCA
>NW_015666536.1:217314-246998 GCF_001515625.1 Sinocyclocheilus rhinocerous
GAATACAACACTTGATGAAATAAATGTGTCAGAATAGCCACATGGGTGAAATTTATTTCAAATATATTGACTAAAGGACAAAGGATGAACGTTTTTGGTATTTGGGTTAAAATCAAGGGGTTAAAGTTTGGGTGGTTAGCATTAGCCAGTTAGCACCTGTGGTAGAGGCTGTAACTGCAGATCTGGGCCCAAAAATCTTTACCCATTTATTGACTGCCCTTCAAAAATAGTCATGTTTTATGATGAAATATTTAATTATATTATAGATCAGGGGTGGCGAACGTCAGTCCTGGAGAGCCGCAGCCCTGCACAGTTTTGCTTCAACCCTAATCAAACACACCTGAACAAGCTAATCAAGGTCTGAAGGGTTACCAGAAAGCTACAGGCAGGTGCGTTTTAATTAGGGTTGGAGCTGTACTCTGCAGGGCTGCGGCTCTCCAGGACCGGAGTTCGCCACCCCTGTTATAGATGTTTTACCAGTGCCTAACTGTTGTATTTAATTTATACACACACAATACCGCTCAAAAGTTTGTGGACGGTAAGATTTGTTAATGTTTTTATTTATTTATTTATTTTTTGCAGAGAATAATGTGAAATATTATTACAATTTAAAGCAACTGTTTTCAATTTTAGTATTTTTAAAATGTAATTTATTCCTGTGATGGCAAAGCTGAATTTTCAGCAGCCATTACTCCAGGCTTCAGAGTCACATGATCCTTCAGAAATCATTCTGTTATGCTGAGTTGGTGTTCAAGAAGTTGAGTCAGTCAGTATATATAGAAAAGTTAGAGTAATTAGTCTCAAAAAATTTTTCAAATCATATTTTTCCAAGTATCTGTCATCAGGTGAACAAATGAGATGAACGGGAAAGTTTCCTTCATGGAGAAATGGTCTCATAGACCTCCTTGGGTAAAATACTGTAGCTGACAAGCATGCAAACGGACCTGGTGGTGTCACTCGCTATTATTTTAAATCTTATTAGAATACGTGTCTTAATAATTAATGGAATCTATAAAGACAAAAACTGTTACATTATGGATGACACTAACGAAATTAGTTTGAGTCACACTAATGGTAAATACTAGGATTCTCATTCAACATTCTGTGTCACCAGAGAAGAAAGATGCTAATTTTGTGCCAGAGAGAAAGACGGCCGATCCACCCATCCAGTAAGCATTATACACAGAGGGCTCCCAGTCATGAAGTTTCATAGACAAAGGCTTTAATGAAAAAAATCCATATTTCCATGTTTCCATATAAAAATGTACATCAGCATAATATTTATAGCTTCAACATAGCAGGCAGTAAAAAATAGTTTACAATGAAAATATTCAGAGCATTCAAATGCATACATCTTATAAATTCAGACTTAAAGACATTCCTTTAAATGATCGCTTTACTATGGTTTCTATTTTTGGCTGATCGATTCAGTTCACGTTACTCGCTACCTTAAACTGTGACGAAACTCAAATGAAACGGTGTTCTGGTGCGTCACAAACTGAACACCTTATTAATGGAAGACATATTCATTTAATGCTATGCTCACGTCTACCGTTGTGCATTCTGTAACACAATAAAACAAAGTGATTGCATCAGAATGTAATCTAAAATGTCATGTTTTTAAGTCTGACATATCCACTTCACAGTGAACTCAAAAATTTCAAGACACCCAACAAGTGTACAACTGCACAAACAGACTCATATCAGTATGTGACAACAGTCTTACGGTTCGCTCACTCTTCTTTCTTTCACCCGTTTGAAAAGATTTGATCTGCATGCGAGACTTAAGCTTTGGGCCTGTTTTCAGGGCTATTCACACTCTTTGAACAAAGCACAGAAGTAATCAAGTAAGTAAGAATACACTGCAGATAGGTTATGTAACCCATTTGCGGCAGTTCATTGAATTAAGCGCTGGAGCTGCTGAGAGCAAAGCGGTGAGAAATAAGAAAAGAGGAAATGGGGCTACATGAACACAATTCAGATTCACACAAGTAAACACAGACTAGGAACGTAACAGGGGTTTTAGGCCACGCAACCATAACATTGTCTAGCTTTAAGCCATTGTGAGCATCACAGTTTCATTACTGATGTGTTTTGTTCTTTAGAACTGGGTTCATCACTATCACCAGGTTTAGAATCAAACGTCCCATTTACATTACACCAATGGCTTTACTCCCGTTCCAATGCAAGCATGTTCGTAAAAGTAAACTTTGTATGAGCATCACAGTGTTATACACAAGCATAGGAACTAAACTGTCATGCTTTAGAACTAATGTGCTAATAAAAAGAGACAGAGAGCATCTTTGTATACGTACTGACTGTAGTGTCTTAACCATAATTTCTCATGTGATGTTGGTCATCTTAGTGCCATAAAATAGCATGTTATACTGCTATTTTACCTAAAGATCTCACTTAGTTTGTGTCTTTGAGATGACCCTAAGGAATAAAATGCGGTAGACTATATGTTACTGTAATACCATTTCACATGGTACAAAAATGTACTGCTGGCAATACATACACAAATGGTCACATTAAAATATATTTAGCACTTTTGTCTCATATTTTATGAACTTGTGGGACACTGATTGTAAAAGCTAACATTTGAAAAGCTTTGATATGACATACAATCCATGGCAGTCTAATTCTTGTCTAATTTTGTTTCAACAAAGCTGATGAGCACTCGCATAACAATCACACATCTTCAGTGAGTGCTTCATTACCATTAGCTTAAACGCTAAAGAAATAAATGCCACCAAAATTACCAAACATAAAGAACAGAACATTATCTTAAACACCAGTTACTCTGCATTGTTAAGTATCATTTCCTAATATTAGACGCCAAATCAGATCACTGACAATAAGTCACTCCTAATTAGCAATGACTTGCCCTCACACTTATTATGCTTGATGATGGTTTTACTGTAAAAACAACACAGCAGAGTTTATACAGATACAGCGGTGAACAACTTGAAAAAGCTGCCTTCTCTTCTTATTATTGGCATATACAACACAAGGCATGAATCTTTAGGCTCATTATGTGAACTTAGGTCACAAATTACGTAGCCTCTCATAAATCGAAGCTCTCAGCAGTGAAGAGCTTGTTATACCATTCAGCATGGTAAAGCTGATGTCTAAGATGTCAGATTTATATTTAGCTTGGTCAATTTAGCTGATTTGTTTTGATCAACCTGGCTAAAAACTGGACTTGAAAACCAGAGATGGGTATATATCATTGCTATGGCCAGGATCCAAAATTAACTTTTTTGTTACACTTGTCAATGCATTGAGAAATTTTACATCATTAATATTTGTAATCTGACATGGAACTGTTTCACATTACTTTTATTTTTCAAAAATCCTCATGCCAATAATTAGCAGGTCATTGTATAGTCTTGCAGTGAAATATGACTGCACAAATATATATAGATTAACTGTTATTTTTGTTCTTAATATTTTTATTTTGTTGGCTTAACTGTGAAGAATATTTCACATATATGTTAAAAAAAAAATGATGTACATGCACTTTGTTAAAGTAACTGTTGAAGTTAGCCATCAAAGCCATTTTACTTGCATTTTCTGTTTAAGAGGAAGAAAAAGAATACTGATATAGTGCCTTTCCCAAGCTCAAGATCACTTTACAGAATTGCACTGAATTTAATTAAAAAAGTGTTAACTTTGGACCCTGGCAGAGTCTGAAAAAGACTTGCACCAGCGGGGAAACAACAACAACATACAGGTTTGCCCTTTTTGTCACATTATTGCTCTGTAGTATGAATGACCTGATCATGGAAAATACTACATGCTGGTGTGTGCTAAAAAGCTAATTGATATCCAGCGTTTTATCATTACCTTGAATGCACAATATCATCTGATGTTTTCTGTATTAAAAAGGTCCCTCTGTGTATTGCGATGACTTTTTGTCCATGGCCATGTAAAATAGTTAAAACTATACACACAACAGAAAACTAAAGAAGATCTATGCTGTTATTCTACATAGCAAACCCCATTTGTAATGTAAATGTTCAGTGTGTAGTCACCTGTGTATAAGAATATGCATGTTATTAAAGGGGTCATATGATGCGATTTTAAGTTTTCCTTTCTCTTTGGAGTGTTACAAGTTGTTCATGAATAGATAAGATCCCTAAAGTTGCAAAGACTAAAGTCTCAAACCCAAAGAGATATTCTTTATAAAAGTTAAGACTCGTCCACGCCCTCCTAAAACGTGTGGAAAATAATGTTTTTTTTTAAACTTAAACACATTTCATTACACCAAATACACAAAATAATGTTCTTTTTGGCAACCCCTTTAAATTAAATGTTCAAATGTGCTGTTTTTGACCTTCTACATCTACTTATTAAATAATCAGAAGTTGACCTGAAAATCTTGAAGAATAAAATGAGCTTTTAAATATCACAGAGTGGTAAAACAGTAAAACTATCTGTTTGTTGTTTGACCTCTGACGTTGCAATTGCAGAAAATGGGGTACAGCAAAATGAGTCCCCTGTAATGAAAACGACTCATTTGTTTAGCAATGACTCACAGTCTTAGCTTATGAAATCTAATATGACATGCTTGTTGTCTAAATGATTTGAGCCCAAAAGTGCATATTTGATTTATGGCCCTCAGAATACGTAGCTGCGTGCCTGAAGTCTGCAGTTTCACTGAAAAGGTGGTGACTTTGTGTTGACTTTGATTTGTGGGCCACTTTGAAGTTAAATAAAGCAGATAATAAGAATGTCGACTAAGTGATTTATGGTCCGATCCAAGAAAATGCATCACAACAAAAAGAACAGTATGCAGATTTTCATCTATATAGCCTTAACTCTAAAGATATGATCAGCAGTTTAGTAGACGAATATACACAGTTGGGTTACATAATTAGAACTTAATAAAGTGTCCTGAATTGTCAACATAGTTATTTGGCATTTGAATAGCTTTATCAATATATTTAGCAAATTTCTTACAAACTCTCTATACCTATGACTACACATTGCATTATAATTTGATTTCTAATTAAGATTCAGTTTTGGCCACCTATAAAGAAATGGATTATGCCGGGAGAAATGTTGTCTTCTGCAAAATTACACTGTGGTTTTAATGTAGGCTACTAAATATAATAAGTAACAACAAAAGATGTGGTAAGAACTGACTTGTGAGGATGCGAATAACATTCCATACGTTATTACTGGCCTACTGAGTTTAGAATTTATTTTATTCCTTTTTTTTTGTTTTGTTTTTTTATTGCTTTTTATAATAACATGGCCTTAATCTTAAAAAATGTTTCCACCTCTTGTTTCTTTAAAAAAATTAGAAAATTCTATACATTTATTTTACAATTCATAATTTTTCCTACTGGCTTAAAGCACACCAGAAAGAAAGTAAATCAAAAATTTCTGAAGATGGTATCAAGTATGCATTAAAACAAAGTGTCCACTCCAGCAACTACAGCTCTCAAAAAGTCACGAAAAAATGCACACACTAACCAAATACATGCATACATACAATACATGCATACACAGTCATTTTGGGAAGTATATGATTTTTCATCATTTTCATTATGCATCTCTTGTCTTCGTATATTTAATTTTCATGCCCTCTTCCAACACAAATTATAGAGCTCTTACAAAATATGGGGATGCCATCGATATTAGACACTAAGCACATAAACGCTTCATTGACTAATATTTATGAAACCTACTGGTTTTGGAATGTTGAATCTAAACACGATGGCCATTATCTTGAGGTGCCCAATACCGGTGACATTTAAACAATAGTCAATGACAACATAAGATCATCACTGTACATGAAGTGTTTTATCGTTTCTAATGGACTTTTCTATAGCAAACCTTTGGTCCTTGTATCTCAACCTCTCAAGTAAACTCTAGTCAACGAAACCTTCCCCAATGAGAGGCTTTCTGCCTTTGGAATGACTCTACAATGAACCCAGCTGTTTGACTGGATCAGTAAGGCTCTGGCAACCACATGCGTTTTGCACAGTTCAATGATTATGAAATGTGTACAATATACACAGCAGGACAAAAGCTAGCAGTTTTTTGGGTTAAATTCCACTTTTTTGGCAGGCAGTCTATGTTGAGGCATACATTGCAATGACTGACCTAGAATCAATTCGAATGTACATCTGAACCAATGGAAACATAGTAAGAACGAGAACAGTTTGTTGTAGCATGAGATAAGGATATAATTACTTTGATTACACCTTTACACTGTTGATTAGGACAATCAGAGGTTGATTAAATATTTATACTAAATATTGTTAATAATAAATAATCATTAACCAAAGGGCTTCCGGGTTGCAGGCGTGGGGGGAATAAGACTGACAAAAAGCAAACATCTGCTGATTTTTGCCTCCATCTACACAGTCCATTCCAGATACTTTTACATTAAAAGGGTAGTTCACCCAACAATGAACATTCTGTCATCATTTACTCACCCTCATTTCATTCCAAACATATTTGGTGTTGTTTTGGACCCCATTGTATGGACAAAAACCATCTTTGAAATATCTTCTTATGTGTTCTGCAGAAGAAAGAAAGTTATATGTTTGGAATGACATGAGGGTGAGTAAATGATGGCAGAATTTGCATTTTTTTGGGTGAACTACTCCTTTTATGTTTACATTTTCCACATTACCTTTTGTGTTGCTTCTTCAAGAGCTACCAACAGATTTGACTGGTGCTATACACTCTGAGAAAAAAGGTACAAAAGTTGTCACTGGGGCGGTACCTTTTACAAAAGGTACACTTTTGTACCTTTTAGGTACTAATATGTACACTTTAGGTACTAATATGTACACTTTAGGTACTAATATGTACCTTTAAGGTACCAATATGGACTCTTTAGGTACAAAGGTGTGCCTTTTGAAAAGGTACTGCCCCAGTGACAACTTTTGTGTCTTTTTTTCTGAAAGTGTACGGATTTGTGACATAAAATAACCCATAGATCAAAAAGGTCTGGATCGACTACTTTGTTAATACACATCACCACCTGATGCAATGCCTAATATTCCTCTGGACAAGAGAACCGACAATTCTAACATAACAGACATACTAATTTCCACAAGAATGTACCTTGATACCTTTATATTGATTTGTGCAAGATATTTCTTCAGCGTGAACACAGTGTATATCATCTGCACTGCTCAAACACACACAAATAGAGACAAAACACATGCTACACTCAAAAACAATATCTACTCTTGTCATTTGACATGTACTGTATATTTTTAGACGACAGCCATCAGTGAATCTGTCTAATGTGCAAAATAACAAAACAACAGAAAGGAAAACTCTCTAATCTCTTTTTCATTGCTCAGTTTAACTACATGAACAGGTGCAAGATTTGTGGTTTTGTAACAAACAAACACACAAGCAAGTAAACAAACAGACCATATCAATGCAGCTTTAAGACATGCTACAAGTCTCTTTTCTCATGAATGTCACTTGGGTGTTTTGGAAAACCTTTTTTAAATGGCATATGCAGTTTAATATTATACGCAAAACATTTTAGTGATTCATGTCGGTGGTCTCCACACAGAACACCTTCTGACACGGTTTATTTACCCGGAAGAGTAAAACAAATTACAGTCTGAATATCTGCTAAATGTCAAATTTGACAAATGTACTTTCACTGAACATTTAAAGGAGAACAACACCTTTTACAATCCTTAATAAATCATTCTATTGACCATTAATGCTTTGCTCAGAGGATATTTTCCAGGTATAAGGTGGGACCTCTCGGGGGGAGTCTCAGTGAATACGTCTAAATAACTGCTACCAGAGAAACTGCAAACACACTATTAGATTTGCTACAGGACATTTGTGATAAATGCATGCCAAGTGTTGCTTGTAGGAGAGTGCTGCATAATTTGATGGATGCTGAAAACTGCTACTTCCGTTCGCTACTATTTTTCACATAGTTATTTTTAAACAGAGTTGGTCTTGATTAATTATGTAAGCACAAGGCTGGAAAAACGTGAGGTGCATAACTGTTAGAAAAACACGGAGTGACCAAAAAGAATCGTGTTGGTGCTAAATAAGAGCAAATGTACTTATTGTGATATCTGCTCTTGCAAAACATATATGAATACCCTTGGGAATACCCCTAGAGATCTAAAATAAGCAGGAAACCACCTGCTTATAGATTCATGCTAACATTTTTGGAGGCCTTCTGTTTAGGTCTTTTGTATTAGTTCATGTATACAGACAACCTTCTTGCGCAAACCTTTCATGTTAACGGCTAATGTAATCTAGCAACTGCAGATGTTATACACTGTTCTGGACGAAGTGTACACAAGAAATGAGTGAGAAGGGGTTTTTAACTCTGGACAGCACTGTTGTTGATTGCTGGGGTCGCGAGGGTCACCCCAGGGGCAAGAGTGCCAGACTTGGCCACCTCTGGACCTGTGAAGTGCTGTCTGACGTCGCCCCCTAGTGGACAGGAGCTGATATCTTACCAATTATGTTCACAGACATCTTTCAATCAAACATTGGTTACGTGGTCCGGGTTTTCCCTGACTTCAATGCACTCGATTTCCTCTCTCTCCCTCTCCCGCTCCCTCTCTCTTTCCCGCTCTTTCCGTTTTGCCCGTTTCTTTTTCTTGTGCCGCTTCTTAGAGGGCGGGAAGAATGTCAAAAACACCGGTAGGATGACGAAACAGTGCAGCACTGTGCAGCCGGCTGTGAGAAGGGAGCACTTGAACAGTGTGTAGGTCAGGTTAGAAGGCACAAAGAGAAGAGGCATTATCCCAATCACAAAACACGAGGTGTTCTGCAAAATAGCGGCCCCATGCTCCTCTAAAGAGATCTTGATGCACTGAGTCCGCGTGTGCTCAGTGGCCAGTACGAACGTGTAGAGGTGGGGGGCACAGTGATCCATGGCAAAGTTGAGAGTATAAATAAGGCACAGGATAGAGATGCTGTCCATGTCTACATTCCAGAGCGTCATGAGACCCAAGACACCCAGTTCCACAGAGGTGACAGTCAAAATCAACCAGAAGTTCCCCAGTGGGTTTATGACCAGGAAGAAGGTGAGGATGAGAATAGTGAGCACGCTGAATCCCGATGTTAAGATGGGGGAGATGATGGAGGAACTGTAGCGGTCCATGAACACGAACGTTGGGTTGAAAACGATGAACTTGATGCTGTTTATGAGGGAGAGAGGTCGAAGCCTCTCCAGCAGCTCCACGACCTCCTCCCTGGTCTTCTCAGTCGTCCTGGCCACCAAGTACATCTTGGATGCGATGATGTCGTACTCGTCTCCATTTTTGGAGAAAATGATGTCGTCCACAAAGTGTTGATATTCTGGGCTCCTCAGAAAAGAAGTCTTGAGGATGTTAATGAAATCACTTTTGGTTGAGGCGCTGACATTCACGACCCTCAGATAGTGAAAGTAATTATCGATCCATGAAATCTTATTAAAGCCCTGGCCCAGCGTCTTGAGGTGCTCCTGTACTGTGGAGTTCCAATACTCAATAGGTTCGTAGATGTAAAACCCAATCACCGGACTGTAGTTGCTAAAGTATTTCTGTTGGGTCAGGGCGAACGACACACTGGGTGAATTACTAGCTAGCAGATTAATTATGTTGGAGCCATCGCTGATTTGTAAACATCCCATGAACGAAAAGGAGGCGTAAATCAGGTAGAGGATAACCACAAAAGGCTTGACGTAGGTGTTGGTAATCCATTCTGTGTAATGCTCCCTCAGGAAGTGCTGAATGAAGTGGTTCTGGTACGGTGCGCTGTCGTGGTGCGTAGACAAGTCGTGGCCATCACTCATCATGGTCTTAAACCAAGTGGGCTGGCGGTCCAGATACTCCACTGAGGGGATCTTGCAGCAGAAGACGCTGTGATAGCGGTTTTGCTCCAGCTGCCCGGCAAACACCAGACAGGAGCCGTAGAATGAAAATACGTAGAAGTAGTTCACCAGGATTGCTACACACATGCTCTGGCAGAAGACCTTCACGGATTCGATGTTGGTGAAAGGGCTGGCACCCATGCCGAAGGTGATAATATAGAGTGAGCTAGTCATGGTGTAGCACACCATCACGTCGGCGAACGCATCTGCCACTCTCTCCTTGAAGGGCAAACTCTCTCTGGTTCTTCTCCAGCCTGCCAGAAGCTCAAACACACCCTTCGTTCCATGTCCTGAAAACAAAAAAGAAGCTATTTATAGTTTGATGCATGGAAAATTCACAGAGAAAATTGATTACACGGCATGTGCAATGTCAGCATAAATATAATCTACAAAAATATAAAACATGATTAGTGTAAGACCGATATATCAGCCAGGGTGATTAATTGCCCATTTTCATATTATTAGCATTGAGTGAAAACTGATTATAGTGTTAGTTGTGTCAGTTCCAAAATCTAACAACAGCCAAGTTTCAGTAGGCAATATTCTTTTTGTACTTTTTTTCCAGTGAATTTTAAGCATCTGAATTAAATTAATTACAAATATACATTCCAAACTACTTGTCCTAAAATTTACAATATACAAAACAGCCCTCAATCAAGTTTGATTTTGGATATTAATTTCTATAAATAGATAAATTAAATAAATTACAAATGTGTTAAATTAACGTTCATTTATTTTCAGCAATTATATGAATACTTAATTTGCCATGATTAAATTGTACAGTAGAGGCCAAAAGTCTAATATTACAAGTGAAAATGCTTTTTTTTGTAGATAGATAGATAGGCTCATACATCACATCTAGTGTGTGCACAATGACGCCTTTGAACATTTTAATACTTTTGACTTTCATCCATCCACTAAATATTTCACTCAGCATCAAGGACATCTCTACGCACGCTGTTGCTGTCGCTGTCAAGAATATGTCACAAAAACTACTCTCTTACCTCTTTCTACAAAATCATAAATTTTCATTGACCTGACAAGCCACTGAGAAAAACCTAATTAACCATAAAGGATTACGCCAATGTAATGAGTCAGATGGACCGGCTTTCCCTGCTTTTAGCTTTATTAAGAGGAAAAACAAGTCCATTAGCTTGTGTGAATTCATCTGCAAGATGAGGAAGGCACGTGGTGGGCTGGTGGTCACCCAGTGGCCGAAGATCCAGGTTGCTAATACAAAGACTGCATGTTCAGTAGCATACACTCATAGAAGGGGCATCACAATCTTTCTTCTTCTCATCAAGCATGCTTAAGATAGGCACTTAGCCTCAGGTTGCTCCGAAAGGGATGTCCCTTCAATCACAGGAAGCTGCTCTGAATAAAAAGCAGCTGCTAAATGGCAATTTAAACCTAAACTACTAAACACAAAGTTTGGTAGAAATGAAACATTCAGACATCTGAGCGTGAACATGGGTCACTACTTGCCAAATTAATTAGATCAACAAAACCAATGTACAAAGAATTTAATTTGTGATTAGCTGCTGACCCTGCCATCTCATGAACAACACTATTACTGCTTGAGCAATTCTTTTGAATTCTCCAATTAAGAAGATTAATTAGATTCATGAAGTGAGTGCCATTTATTATTTGGAAAATGTTCAAAAAATTGCAAGATTAATGCATGATAAATAAAGTTTCACTTCATTTTTGCTAAATGGAAATGGAATTGTAATCTCTTGGCTGATGGAGGCTAATTCATTTAGTTCAGTAATTCCCAACCAGGAAAGTTTTATTTGTGTTTCGCTAATAGACTACAACAATTACATTGAAAAAAGAAATAAATAATAGGCACAGAGAGAATTTTCACTCAGAAAAGTAGTAAATTTCAACAACAATTACAAAGAAACAGCAAGTAACATTGAATTAAATGTGAAATTCTGAAGTAGAAAAACTGAAATAGTATTTTCTTGTAAACATATTCCAATAATCTTTGTTTTATATATATATATATATATATATATACACATTTCAAACAACCACATATCATAAGAAGAATAAAAATAAGAATGCAAGTATGTTTTGTACAATAAGCACAAAATAATAAAAGCAACATTTCTGTAAATTTTGCAAAAAAACAAAATAATGCTTTCCCACTGAATGTCTCAAAGCAATATACTTGTCAAAATTGCCTCAGAACACTGAACTCCACAACGTTTTATCTGTTAACATTAATTCACTGGGAACTAACATGAACAATTGCTTTTTATTAACATTAACAAAGGTTTATCAATGCTGTAAAAATATACTACTCATTGTTAGTTAATGTAACTAATGCATTAACTAATATTAACAAATGCAACTTTATTGTAAAGTGTTACCTACGCTATTATAGAAATTATAGAAATTAAATTTTTAATTTAACTAGTTTTTCATATAGTTTTTCAAATGGTGGCATGGCTGTAGTTTAAATTATATTTAGCTTGTAACTTGGCAGTCTACACTTTAAAAGCTTCTCCTACATTGTCTACTACAATGCACATATATATGCCATGTTATATTGCTCTTTTCAATCACTCAATGAATTTATGTTAATAAAAAAAATGTATGTGAATAAAATGTAATCTGTGCTATTTTGCATAGAAAGGGTTGTTTGTGATTAAAAGCATGGCATATACTTCATTTTAGCAATTTGGATCAAGTTTGGATTGCAGGTGTGAAAAGTACAGTATGCAGTGAAAATATTGTTTAGTGGGTTTGCTCCTATATGTCCTCACTGTTGTATGTTAATGATATATGATCATGTTGAAGTATGATGAGTAAATGTATATGTATGTCTGGAACAGCAATAGGTCACTCACTACTCCACGTTCAGGAACAGTGAGAGCCCCATTGGCCCTATTACGCAAGTGCTGGTCGAGTGAAATCATCCTAGACTTTGTTGAAATGGTTTTATTTTAAATGCCTCAATAATCTCTGTCTTATTCTGTGATGTATAAGCGGCACCCTTGTGCCAGCTCACGGCTTTGTGCTTTCAGCTTTGAATACACTCTATTTGCTGCTGCACTCCTTAACGTTTGGCGCTGCTGCTGTGGCAAAAAGTGTCTTGTTTCAAGATGTCACTTTGCTATACGCGCTCCTCTAGTGGCCCCGATTTAATTTACACCCTTGAATGGATGGGCCCCCTTTGACATAACTTGTTTGAAAAATCACTGCCATACAGTAGATGTAGTATGCTATTTTAGGAGTAAGCTTATGCATACTGTCACAAGACTGTCTAAAATTAAGTTTGTCACAAAGAAATTGTGTTTCAAAGGAGAAGCGAATAATAGAATAACATAATAGTGGATATTAATAACTGAATACATTTATATTGGATAGAATATAATGGAGAATATTTTTCTTATATTTGTTAAAGTGCTAACCCAGTGATCCCCAGCTACTGCAGGGGGCACTTAAGCAAGTTTGTGGAGGTACTTGGCAAGATTAAACCTATAAAACAGAAATGAGAAAATATTAAGGTTACTAAAAGATTATAGTAATTAAAAGCTATTCATCTTTTTTCTTTGTAATTAACAGCTTAACAATTTCCTGACTTTTTAAGGGGAAAAAAGTGGGTCCTAATAATAATGGCCATTTGGATTATATAAATGTTAATTCTAAATGATATGTAGTATAATAAGAAACATTTTTTTCTGATTTGGTGTAGATGAAGATAGGCTTAAGCCTCCTTGATGGGGTTGCTGGGGAGCATAAGACAAAAAAGGCTTGAAGGCAGATATGCAGTTTAGTCATGTTTTGTCTCTTTGTCCTGTTTCATTAGACCTTTAGAACTGAGAACATTTTCTTTCTGCCCTTGACCAGCAGCCTGATGACACTCCATTTATGTTGTGGTGATTCATTCTCAGCCCACACTGAAGAAATCGCCATGTCATTCTGAAAAGAGTTTTGTATCACATTTAGTACCATTCCAGTGCATTCTGCTACGATTGTTTTGTACGCTGTTATGGATTATAAGGTAACTAACAAGCTGGTAAGATTTTAAAACATTTTTGTCTTAAATCTTTTATCGGCATAATTATTTATGTGGTGAAATGTTGTGTAATATGTGGTTTGACTGCACCGTATCCCTTAAATGTCCGTCTAGTTTGAACTTGCCACTTGCTTGCAACTGCGGTGTTCACGGAAGCTTTGCGTTCAAATATTTCAACTCAAATCAATATTTTGTGTCTAATTATTTACTTCTGAGGCAAGTAGCCGTGTAATAAGCAGGGTTAATGTACATCCAGCCGGTTGTTATCTCAGAATAACCCCCTTCAGGGTGATACAAGACCACCTGGTCCTGATCACCCTGTCGGGGGTTATTCTGAGATAACAACCGGCTTGATGTACATTATCCCTTACTTAACGAATGTAGTTAACTAATGTTAACAAATAAAACCTTATTGTATGGCGTGACCATATTTTATATAATAATAATATATAAACAAATCTAAATTTGAACAGGTCAATTTATAGTAAATACAACAAAATACTATAATTTTTCAAATCTAAACGATGAACAGATAGGGACTCAAATGTGTGATTCATTTTGAATCTGTTCATTTACATGAAATGCCCAAACATACTGATTCACCAATGAATCAGACTTTCCAGCAAGAGAGAGAAACATGAAACACTGTTATAGATGAGATACTGAAACATGTAGTTCACTGTTAATACACTGAAAAACAACATAAGTAACACATTGAATCAAATATGATTGTAGTCTTTCTACTTAAAAATATCACATTTTCTTGTAAAACATACTCCAATAGTCTATTTTATTCTCAACTTTAAAAAAAGCTTTTTTTTTGTGTTGTGTCTCTACTTTTAGTCAGTTACTTCCCAACAATGGTAGTCGAGCAGACTTCCGGTATTTCAAAAAGCAGATTCAGATCCCTGGGTAGTAAACAGGATTGTGGTAAAAGCATCCTACACAACACTCAGAACTGACCTGAAAAAGGAGAAATTGCACTGCGCAAACTGTGTTTTTTTGATTTGTGGGTATGTTTGGGTGTTACATGATTTGCATAATTCCTTTAGTGAATTGGGTGCTGAAACAATGCAGACCGCTTGCACAAATAAACAGTGGGCGCAATTTATTCATAGTGAATTCCCTCCCCCAGAGTGTTTTTCCCATGCTACTTTGTGAGAACACCTGGGAACTGAACTGCAGTGTTCGCTGCAAGTCTCACAAGGGGTACGATAGGAAATAAAGGGCTGTACCTCATGTCTCCGGGTGCTGGTGAACAGGTACAACATTCCACATAGCTAAAGAGGGCAGTTTCTCACAGGCCTCCCGTGGACGGTTCCAGCCGGCGCCGGCTGGAGGAAAGCTACTCTGAGGCCGTGTCTTCAATATAAAGAGCTGCATCACCTGTCTCGCTGCAGTGCAGTGAGTCATTAAACTAAATTACTGCTTTAAAACTTCAGCACCAGAGCAGCTGCAAACACATCCATCACTGGCAGGAAAACACCCTACGGATGGACCCTCCGTACACCTCTCATAAAGCATGTCCAGTTGTGACAGAAGATGGGGAAAATATTACACAGATTTCCATACTGCATCAGTCTTTCTGTGCTGCACTGACAAGACATGTACAATAGCCTATATATCCTCTGAACAGATATTCTGGAAGTAGTGCAGAATTTTTTTAGTTATTTATTTTGCAATTTATATTTATTTTCAAATGGTATTACCACATTTTTTGGATATGCAACATGCCATTATCGTCATAGTTCTTCTTTGTGGCAAATACTACAACAAAAATGGCTTGATTTAAAGGAATAATTAACCAGATTTGGAGTAATTCCCCAATGCATTTCCTGCAGTGAATGGGTGCCGTCAGAATAAGAGTTTAAACAGCTGATAAAAACATCACAATAATTGGTGAGCAAGTGATGTAACGCTAAATTTCTCCAAATCTGTTCTGATGAAGAAACAGACTCATCTACATCTTGGATGGCCTTACGGTGAGTACATTTTCAGCCATTTTCATTTTTGGGGTTATTAATATGCTTTTTATGTATTCATATCTTTTTTTTAAATGAAGAAAAAATACATTTAACAAATAAAATTTTTCTAATCGGGATTTTTTTTTATTTATTTAATAAAAAATATTTGAACAATTTTTTCAGTAAATAAAAAGTTTCTTACCCCACATTTATTTATCAAATAAATATATCTTGCTTTTGCAGTGCAAAAGCTTTAAAAAACTGCTTCATTTTGTTGCATGACATAACCAGTATAAAGGCAGCACTTCTCATTAAAAAATACAAAATAAAACAGGCTGAGAATGCTGCATTACAAAAGTACCCAAAATTAGCATTTCCTTTGACAGTAAAAATGTCCTTATCTTAACACGGCACACATCACATCTCACCGTTAATCCCGCTGCTAAGGATTAGGTGTGCAATCTGCACAAAACTCAACAGTCAAATGATTGCAGTCAGAAGATGGAGAGGATGGTGTGACTCGTAATGAGAATCATTGTATTGAAAACCTGCTGCTTCTTGTGGCACCCCACACATCTGCCGCATCTGCAACTGCTAATGAAAAAGCTTGTGCAAATGCACCACATGTAAATCAGCAGAGGGCTTGAGTTCACACACACGTAATTTCATTGGAGTGGACCTCATCAATCTCATCAATCCTGCTGTTGACTTTAAGAACCATAATTTAGCTGTGTTTGGCAGTGAATAAGTTTCCATTTTAAATCTTAGCTGAGCATTTATTTTTATTTTTTTCTGTAACAATGTTAAAGTCTGTACTATCACTTTTGATCAGTTTAAGCATCCTCGCTGAATAAAATATAAATTTCTTTGATCAATAGATTTATAAATAAGACATAACAAACTGACCTAAGATCTCTTTTTTTCTAAACATAAAGAACGGATGTAAAAATAGCCAAGAGAAAGTACAAAGTCTTCACATATGAAAAAGACTGTCCAATAAAAGAAGACTAATAAAAAAGTTGGGGCTTTATATCAATCTCAAATGAATAGCTAAAACTTTCAGATCTTTCTTATGGCCTACTTTTCTGCTGAGACGCCAAATGAGCTGAACAAAACGCCCTGCATTTACTGTGCCACGGGCCACACTATTTCAACTATTGAAAATCATTTCTTGACCTCAAACCCACTAGGAGGACAATTTAATTGTTCATTATCAGTTTTGCACAAAGTAATGAGGCTACTTTGATATCAAAAAGACAATGAACTACAGTCGTAAAAGGAAAGCAGCAATCAAGAAAGTGCTTGAATGGCTCATGATCGCCCTTTTCCATCACTCACTTTCTATATGCCTTACAATCTATGACAGCATTTCATGTCATCGTAAAACGTGCCACTGTCAGTGTATGTCAGTGTGTTCAAGGCCTTCACCGGAAGATCTATTTCTCTTAACAATTGTACTCCCACAATAAAAACATCACTTTTCCTTTTAGTGGCATAGAAGCATATATGACAGTAAAATTATTGTCCAAACAGCTTCAATCCAAAACACTTGTATTTCTAATGCCAATTATTCCATTATTCAATCCGAAAAAGAAAAAAAAAGTGAAACAAAAATCATACAGCTGAAGGATAAAAGGACTGGAATATTAATGACAAATGGAGGGAGAATGAAGAATTACTATTACTATTTCTATTTCACGCACCGATTCAGTGGTCGCACATCATGCCTGACCAAACTATGCAAAATAATTTTTTTCTCTTGGCTTGCGATGTTCAACAAACCTTTCTCATCCTGATTCTTCCTCCTGACAATGGCAAATTATCCAGCCACAGGCTTAATGGCATGTAATATGTGACGCTTGAAGACATTTGTGATAAGTAGTTCATCTGTAAGACCCCTAATCTCTTCCCCAGGACTTGCTCTTGCCCTCTAGCACAGAGGCAAATCAATGCCATTCACCATGGCCGGTTTTCAATCTACTAACACCCCATCATCTATATTTTCCTGCGGGAGACAGCAAAGGTCTGCTGTAAATGCTGGCGGTTGCACGTGTTTGTTTCTAGAATGGTGACTGAGATGGGATTGGGCTTCCCAGGCACTGTGAATGTGTGTTAGCCATGACCAGGCACAATCATGCTTGTGTGGAGAGAATTGCAAGGAGACGGTCCAGATCCCAGGGCACATGCTGTTCCACAGTCTGTGGCCCTAAATGAGCTCGATCAATAGGACTGACGTGCTGGGGAGTGACTACGCCACTGCACACACACTTACTCACAACAGACATACACACCTTTAAACCCAGACACTAACTTAACTACATTTTTCCAGTAGCACAATTCAGGCGTTTTCAAAACACGCTGTATTCTAGTAAAACAGCTGTATTCTAGTAACAAGCTACATCTAGTCATCTTTCTCCTAATTTTGGCTTTATCTGCTTTATGATTAGTTCTTTCATTTGTGTTTGTCAGTGTTATCTATTTATCTTTCATCTGTTTTCTCATATAACAATCTAATTTCTTATGCTTATCATTTCTCTATCATTATAATATTTTAGCCAAATTTCATAAACGGATGTGCTCATAGGAAATCAAACTAAAGGTGCAGCAATGTTTTCTTTGTAACTGACATGTTTAGCATGCCGCATTTTACTCAGTAAGTTTAAACATTTGTAGATGAGCTGTGAAATTCCATTTAAGCCTACATATAGTTTCTACAGAACATCAACCATAAACGGGTCTTTGTCCATTCGATTTTCAATGACGTGACAACATGAAAAATAAATCAGCATTTGTAGAACTGGTAATGTCAGCCTTAATCCTGACCTGGGCTGCATCTCCCAAAAGCGTCATAAACCTAAGTACACCGCAAAACTTTTGGTGTAGGATATACTTTGAAACAATTTTCGCTCAGAAATTGCTCGTAAGTTTCACAAAAATTTACAAAGAAACTGCAAGTAACACACTGAAATAAATGTGAAATTTTGATGTTGAAAGAATAGTATTTTCTTGTAAAACATATTGAGATAATCTTCAAAAAGTATTTTTTTTTACAGTGTAGATTGCAGAAACCATTTGCACCAATGGTCTGTACAATCTACTTAACATAATTTGCTTTTTTTATTTTGATGAATTTTTGGATAATTTCAGCTTTTTTGGCATTGTGCTACTGCACTGTTTCTGGCTTCACCTTTCTTTTCTTTTATGAATTTTCATTTCTTTGCTGTCAACATGACTCGCTCACCATGTGAACTTCTCGCATCTGGTCAGTTTCAAAATATTCAGCATAGCAGACTCCCGACTATTTTGGAGAGGGTGAAGGGGACCACAGATTGAAAAATTAAAACTAGTTGCATGACAGAACACAATTTGTGGATTTTTTTTCACCATAAAATGGCATTTTAAGAGTTGAAGATTCTTTAAAAATAATCCTTTTGTGGTGCATGAACAAACAACAGTAGGTGAGTAAATAACGACAGAAATAACATTTTTGATTCATATCTCTGTCCTTTAAAGATATTTATTTATCTTTATAAATGTGATATTATGAGAACTAGCCTTATAATTCCTATGGTTTTCATGATCAAGGCTCATCATACGTCAACAGCAAACAGCTTTACTGTATGTGCACGGTGATCAGGAGGTGAGTGAGTACTCTGACATTGATTTCCTATCCTGTCATTTGTCCCAGCAGAACAAAGCATTCGCCACTCTGCCACTAAGACGTGTGGCAGGAAGCAAGTCTATAAATAGGCCCCTTGCTGTATGCGTCTGAACAAAAATAACCTCCAAACTTAAACTGAAGGTATAGCATGATGCACTCCATTCATTGTCACAGACAACAGCGTCGCACATTGTTTTCTGCAGAGCATCCATCTTCTGCCAAGTCCTTTTAAAGGGACAGTTCACCCTAAAATGAATATTCTGTCATTATTTACTCACCCTTGTGTCATTTCAACCCTTTTTTTGTCCCATTAAAGACAAAGTAGCTTAATGTAGCTTGAACATGTCTGTTTAAAAAAGGATCAAAGAAAAAACATAAAAAGTAGTCCAAACTTATGCACTATATTCCCAGACTTCTGAAGCCATACTATAAATTTGTTTGAGGAAAGCCTTGATTTCAATTGTGTCTATTCTATCAAAAAAACTTTCAGAATCATCCACAAACTTGAAACCAATGTCACTTTGCCAACTCGACGGAGCCACCCCGTGTCCCCGGGGTCCCCGCAGCACATTGTGATGTGCCTTGTAGAGTATCACCATTCATCTTCGCCGGCTGGACAAAATCTATTTCTACAGATTGTCCTTCCTGCGAAGCTCAAATGGAAAGCACAGTAAATCACAGGTCCTCTGGTATTGTGCAAAGAGCTCAAAATCCAGTGGTCAGGGAGCAATTAATCTCTCACGCTGGGCTAGCCTTGCAATAAGACTGAGCATCTGAGGGGTCCAGATCATTAGGGACGCCGTAAACGGTTGGCTGAAGCTTAAGAAGTGAGTATACAGTACAGCACCAAGCATTATTACCTTTGATCCACAAGCTTCACAAGGACATTCATGATCATAAAATCCTACAGTATAGTCAGTCTCTTCGCTGACAATGTTGCTGTCTTCTTAAATTGGGCAGCCACATGTAACTGATGGTTGATTATGCTATTGCGCTGCTACAATAACCAAACCCATCGCAGGAACTGACTGAGAGTAAGAATGCTGTAAGCAGTTATTCTCTGTAGGTTATAATTGTGCGTTTGCACCCTGTATATCCTTGTTTTGAGAGAATCATGATTCTACCTCCACAGGAGAAAACAAATTGGCACGCTTTATATCCGAAGCTAATTAGTACCACTCAGTTGAAGGTTGTGACAGTCGTCACCTAAGGGCATCTAATGCAACCTAGACAGGTGTAAAATCTAAGGGTGTTTTAACACCTGCGAGATGTGTTGAGTTCGGAGTTCGTTCAATTTCCAAGTTTGTTTTAGCTTGCTAGATTGTGCTCCACAAAAATAACACGTCAAAAAGAACACAGCACTGTTGGAAATTAACGACTGTTCCTTATTATTCTCCCAAAATGCACGAACAACAGAAAGAAAGTGAGCTAATTGTCATTAAAGGATGAATATTCTGCAGACTAAAATGTTCCTTTAGATTCACACTGCAATTATTGGTGCAATGACATGTTTGCTATCTAATATAAAAAAAAAAATTTTTTTTTTTTTATTAATAATTCTGGATTAAGTTTCAGTCAGGCAGGCACTATTATGGAGGAGACTAAATCTGACATTTTTCATCAAGTGGATCCAACACAGTAACAAAATAGTACAAAAGTAAACAAAATGTCATCAAAAATGAAATACTGAAATGTATTATTCTATATTGCTCTTCATCTTATCCACTTCGTTTTTTCTGTCTCTCGACAGGATATATCAGCCAGAAGGTGGCGACAAATGACTTAATGTGAGTCAATGAATTTTTCACTGAACCAATTCGTTCAAAACACTGATTCATTCAGGAACAAAACAGCACTGTAGGGTGTTGCTCGGAGACGGCTGACTTCGTTGGAACTATTCCAGTTGACAGCAAAAATACGGAAAATAACGTGCTTAAAATGTAAGCTACTCGATATGAAATACTTGTTTATTGAGCTATTTAATGTATAAGAGCACTATCAAACTTGCAATGGTACTGTACTCTGAATATGAAACAAACACACATTATAGCAGGAGCCAACCATATTTATCCTTTTAGTGTAATATGTTTAAGACAGTAGTCTAGTTTTACTTTGCTTCTTTCATGGTTTTCTCAATGAGGGCATTCAACCTGTCCATTGTAACATCTGCTTGATTTGGCTGGGTTTTACCAAATCACATGAATATGTAAATACAGCAGAATTTGATTGGATGCACGCCTTGTGACGTCAACACAAAACAATACGTGGAAAGTGTTTTCTTCCTTTTTTCAGATATGTGGAAAGTGTTTTCTTCCTTTTTGTCCCTGTTTATAAATCTTTTTGTTTTGCTATTCTAACTAAAAATGCTTATCTTCTTCGTTGCATATTATTATTTACATTCTGCATTGGTTTTCTTTGTTAATTCTTTTCTTGCTGTTGATGGCCCTATCAGAACAGACTTGCTACCCACCAGGTGAGAACCACTGCGCTGGATCAATGTGCCCACCACATGGTTCTGTTCTATGTAAAAGCGCCAACAAATTACTGAGACATTCAGTGGTTTATCATAAGCAGTAGGCTACATTAACTATACCATCAGTCAGATCTGCAGATCATGTTAATGCTACATCAGTTTATATTCATTTTAATTTTCAGGCAAACGTTCACAGATCTTTTCATTGTACCACAAAAATGTTGAAAAATGTCTAAATATCTTCCATTTCTATTCATAATATCACAGATTCTCCTTCTGTAATGATGAAGCCCATTGTTGCTCAAGCACTGACCCCGATGACTGCCATGGAAAACAATTACACCCCCCTCCCCCTCCTGAGGAGTCACACAGCAATTATAATAATCCTACATACAATCACCGCAGTCTCCGTGAACAAAGCCGCACTTACCCATGGCAAAAAAGGGGATCCCAAGCAGCGTAGAGTTAAATTTCCCATCAGAGATGAAAAAAATCCCAGCTGCCGTCACGTTGGCGATGCAGATGGTAAGGATGCCCAACAGGCCCAGGAAGGGTTTCCCACGCAAGCAGTCCCGCATAGAGCTGGAGATGGTGGCCGCCAGGAGCACCAGCACCAAGCTGACCAGTACCTCGCTCTTGGCCAGCACGCCTGTCTTGTGGAAGTCCCGCCATAAGCTGAAGGACGAAAGTGACTGGATGTGTAATTCCTGGCTGTCTGTAGCCAGCTGGTGAACCAGTTTACAGAATTCACTCTCCCACTTCTCAGAAATGATGTCCTGCACCACTGGTCCAAGGTTGCGGAGGTAGTAGGTGATTTGGATGGCGCGAGCAAACTTGACTTGTTGATCCCGGCTATTCACAGGCAAGGCCACGCCACCCAGCTGATGGCCAATAAAGGACACTCGACCATCCTAGAGGCAAAACAAACCAGTTACTAATTTCTCTCTTTCATTAAAGGAAACTTATGAGTGAAATTTAATTTGAATGCAATCTAACAAGTGTACTTTACAATCAGGGAAAATCAACTGCTGTCAAAAAATGTTAAATAATTGGTACGTTTGATTAACAAATTAATTGAGATCTGTAATATGGGCTACTGGAAGAAATAGAAGCAGCATCCATGTACTGATCATAAAAACTTATTCCAAATAATTTATCTTATAATAAAATATATCCTATAAAATCTAAATGAATCTCTGGTTAATAATCAATATACTGCGCATTTTTACACTATACATTTGTAAATCGTATAGTTTAGTGTTTTATTAGTGGATTAGTAGTAACACATTGAAGTAATTTGCAGTGTTAGTCTTTTTTTTAAACTACATTACGAGTAAACAGGGAAGAATTAAAAAACGTGTCCACATTTACTAAAATGAGGGAACAAATTCATAATTTGTGGCCATGATAAATAATTGTTTAAATATGTGCAGGGCTCCGTAGTTGGTAAGGTTTTGAATGGACAATAAAATACAAACATAAAAGTGGGGCCTTAAAGAGGAAAGAGAAGGTGGAGACGTCAGTCAGAAGGATGAACTTGCCAAAAGGAAGGCCCTGGAAAGTGCAACTAAAACAAGTGAGTAGTACATTCATTTTACATTTGCATGTCTGTTATGTGAATATTTCATTGGGCTGCCATGCCGATTGTTTGAGTTTGCGTGAAGTAGTTTGGTATTGACATTGTGAAGTTTGGCTGTGCCTTGGTTATTTTAGAATTATGTTAGTTCCAATCTGATTAATTAGGTAACTTGCTTGATAATTTTTGACTAGTACTAATACTACTCTTGTGTTAGATCTGGATGGCTTGTTACTTTACAGAGATTATGTATTTATACTCAGATGAAAATAATGAGATATACAGTAAAAGTTCTTTGCGACACAATGTGTTTGGTATGGTATTTTTCTTATACTCTATGATTCTTCATTGCACTTATAGTTTGAGGCCGTTAAAATTTTTTTGCATATGAGCCAAGGGCTGACTTGCTGCCACTGCTGCGTTTTAATATTAATTCCACATTATAATCATGTGTAACTTGCAGAATCAGCAAGCCAGTTAATGAGCAGCTATGTTGGTGTGGATTTGTTCTGGTATTTGAATGGATTTAACACATTTCAACAATGTATTAAAATGGTCTTCCATAACAAACAAAAAAAAAGGTTTCTCAAGGAAGCAGTGTGTACTTAATGTGTTTTAGCTAAATGTCAGACAAGCAAAACTGGCAAGAAGAAAACACAAGCTGATATCAAACCACAGCATGAATGGTTTCACTGTTTCCCAACAACTATTGTTGCTTTATTGTTATTTTTAGTAACTTGTCTTGTGATGGCAGGATGTGTTTGTTATTCTGTTTAAAATTATTAGTTAGTTGATTGTTTGATTGACCTGTGTATGTGTGGAAAACATTTCAAAAATTGCATAAAACTATTTTAAGTGAATACAATTTAAGGAATCTTAATACAGAATAATGTTAGTGGTTCTTGTAATTGCAATTAACTCAGTGTTTTTAATGATCTGTCTGCATTTGAATGATTTAACACAGCTTATCTAATTCATACTGGATTCTAAACAGTGTATTTAATTAATACTATTGCTTGTTATATGTTCTCATAATTTTATTGATTGAATATACTGCACAAGGCATCTATCATGAAAAAACAAAACAAAACAAAAAACAGGATAAATTGTAAAAGTCTAGATTCTGTGAGTGTCTTCTATCTAGTGCACATTGCATCACCAGGCTTCTCGAGTGAGAACTATGCAGCTGATTCCGAGGCAGCACACACTAGAATACAGCAGCACGGAGTCTATTCATAATTCTGAGCGTTTTATAAGGCACAGTCGCAATATGCCGAGATGGTTTTTGCAGTTTCATTGTTGCAATGTCGCTCCATAGCACACAAAGGCTGCGTCTCAAAAACCTCGGGAAAACGCTGTCTCGTTAGGCGGCTCGCGAGGTTTTGAAACACAGCCAGACAATGTCTCTTACCTTTAATGTTGTATTCGGATAGCTCACGGGGACCTTGGAAAAAGTGCTGTTAGACAGAACAGCTAAGCGAATGTCTTCGAATATGGTGATGATATCATCCAGGAGGCATCTCTTGTCCCGGTGGCTCAGGACACAGAGATGCGCGAAAGTGTAATTGAAGCCTTTATAATTGACATGCATATCCACGACCTTCTTGTGCACCTGGAGCACCTGCTCGGCCAGTTCCAGGATATTTCCTCCGGATTTGGCCAGCAGAATGAGCCTGCCATATCTGCCGGGGGTGTGCAGGTCCGAGTACAGCTTGTGCTTGGACTGGTCGATGGGGAAGAGGCTGTTGGCGAGACTCCGCTCGATCTTCGCGAGGCTGTGCGTCGGGGCGACCAGGATCTCCAGGTCCGTTTCGGGCTTAAACCGGCTCAGCACCGTGGATCCGAAAATGATGGTCAGGACTGCGGGGACGGTGAGGAAGAACACCGGATGCCTGCTCACGAACAAACCCAGCCAGTAGAAAGAAGATTTCAGCCCTCTGTGTATCACTTGCCGCAGCATCCTCCTCCAGATCCAGCTTGCAGCAGATGATGCCCCGGTTCTTCCTATGAAGCACATGTGACATGTGGCTCCAGTTCAGTCAATCCGTACGAGAATACTCGAGTGTACACCTGTGAAGCACTGCAGCGATTTGCAAAAGACAGTGAGATATTGATCACTATAGAAGCTTTTTGGTTCCATCCATCCCCCTGATGTGTGACTGTTTCTCGCGCTTCTTCTGCTGCAACAGCAGCCAGCCCCAGTCTGATGTGCATGTGTGCTTAATTCAGACTATTCGGAGGCGCCTGATTTATGGGCTTGATTGTAACCATGTGCTGCTGTGTGCATGGAAGGAGGCACGACTGGGAAATGCTGGGAGGGTGGGGGCTCATTTTTAAGAACACGCGCGATTCAAAGCCCTTCACGATCGTGGACTCACCTCTTGAAATAGCCACTCGATTACTAATGAATGAGGCATTCCCATCTTAAGGGCGGCAGTCCACACAGAAGGCCAAATGCAGTTACAATGCAGACAAGCAAAAAATAACGTTAAATGTACGAGGCTACTCAAATCTAAGTCCTTAGGACTTGCTGATGAAGTGACTTATTTACCACCAACGAAGCCTATAATAAATACACTAATAAACGTCATTAACTTACACTATAGTGTAAGTATTTCTATTTAAGCATTTAAATAGCGTTTTCACGTTTTAGTAACTACAAAATTGTGCGAATACGATAGACGCTTCTAACAGGAAACCATAGCAACCGTCCGTTGTTCGCTTCTTATTAAGTAGGCTACTTTGACAATTCCTGACATTCTTTACAGTAGCCTATCATTTCATTATGATTTATACTAAATAATATGTAATGCTATCTTTTTAATTTTGTGCTATAGGCTACTTTATTTGCAAATGATTCAACTCTGAATAAAGCTTTCTCTAATATGAACGTATGAAGCTGCTATATTTTCCTTTTTTTCATGATTGTCTGCATATTGTACAGCCTTCATCTCAGAGACTCAGTGCTCTACATAAAATAGAATACACTATCAGCCTGGGGTGATTCTTCAGTTAGAAGACAACTGACCTGAAGTCTTGAAAAATTAAACCTTTCTTCTATGTTAAAAGCTTCATGTTTTTATTTCGTTGTGGAGCAGAAGTAGCTATAAAGCCTCTTTTAGTGAGCACAGCAGAACACTGTCAGAACCAAAAATAGATGCACGGACTGCATGCAATAGAAAAAAATAGACCAAAAAAATAAATAAAAATACTGTACTCTCCATACTGGAAAATTATCATTATTTTATCTTACTATTCTTATTTATTTATTTATTTTTATTGATGTATCGGTCTAGTTAATTTATTTGTATTCACTTAGTTTTGTTTTTGTATTCATGATTAAGGAACTGTTTAGCACCTTTTTTGTGAAATGGTGGTTCTGGGACATAACTTACTTCAGGCTCTAACTTAATATGATCTAAAATATAATTTACAACCTGTAATAAAAACTGGGGTACTCCATAACTCATTTATATGATTTCATACTCTGTAAATAAATAGCAACATGATGAAAAAGTCTGTAACATTTTTGCAAAAAAAAAAAAAAAAAATGCAGCAGTCAAAAATAGATTTAACCAAGTAAATAGTGAAGAATAAAATTGTGATCTTGCATTAGAATAATTTCCCATTGTTATTTGTAATTTTCACTGATGTTTCCCTAATGGCATAACCTATGAAGTGAAGTGAATGCACAGTTCTAAACAGCTACCCGTGCTTTTAATAACCTGACACAAAACTCTCTACACATAGCTATTATGGATGCAAAATTGTTGTTTGTGCAATATTTTAACAGAAGCCCCACATAAAATAATTTTCTGCACTGCTGATCATGTGTGACTGCAGAGATGACCTGTAATCCTGTTCGGTTAAAGCTTCTTCATTATTTATGTGTGGATGATGTTGTGTTTACAATCAGTGAATGGCTAAACATGGTCATCAACACAGAAAGACTGTAATTTGGTTGCTGGCTATGAATAGTAAGAACTTTACCACCTTTGAGCATCTGGAACATAACTGGATGCAAAATTAGTTGAGAACAACTTTAAACAAACTACTTTGAGATGGTACACACCAAAATGGATATGTCAGAATGACTTGGTGGAGAAAGATGCTTTTAGCCTGCAAAACGTTGTAGTTACAGCATCTACCAGCAGGGGATACCTGCAGAAGCTAACCAGCAAAGGCACTGGATGCTCTCATGGATTGAACAGTATGAATGGTGCAGATGTGACATGGCAGAAAACAGCATGTTGCAATATAATTGGGATAAATTGGAGACCATCACATAATAGTATGACTTGTCCTAGTTTATTCCCCAGACCATTACCAAAATGAGTGCACTCCTTTTCCAATTTAACCTAAATTTAGAGCCATCAGCAGTCGTCTTCTTTACCTCTTGAGCTCAAAGGAATCAAAGGTCACCTAAAACCACCACATGAGACAATTAAATGATATATGTAGATTCTCAACACTTCTCACACCTTTTAAGCACCGACACTGCAAACATTTAGGCTCTTTAGTAAAGATTACTGCAGTGTTGCCAGATCTCGCTAGAAAAACAAGCAGCCTAGTCTGACAAAACAAGCCCAAAATTAGTTGAGAACAACTTTAAACAAACTACTCTGAGATGGTACACACCAAAATGGATATGTCAGAAGATTACTGCAGTGTTGCCAGATCTCGCTAGAAAAACAAGCAGCCCTTGTCCTAGTTTATTCCCCAGACCATTACCAAAATGAGTGCACTCCTTTTCCAATTTAACCTAAATTTAGAGCCATCAGCAGTCGTCTTCTTTACCTCTTGAGCTCAAAGGAATCAAAGGTCACCTAAAACCACCACATGAGACAATTAAATGATATATGTAGATTCTCAACACTTCTCACACCTTTTAAGCACCGACACTGCAAACATTTAGGCTCTTTAGTAAAGATTACTGCAGTGTTGCCAGATCTCGCTAGAAAAACAAGCAGCCTAGTCTGACAAAACAAGCCCAAAATAGGCAACATGCTTCACTAAAATAAGTCTAACTAAGCAAGGCTGTTGCTTCAGATAGAAAGGTGGCACACTGGGGTGTATTTACTGGGGCCCACAGTTTCTTAGAATTAGCAGACGTGGCAACATTGGACTACCCAGATGATAAGAAATAAATAGCGCTGAAGTTGGAGAAGGACGTGGAAGAAGAAAGTGGGACAGGGTGTTGTGTGGTTGAGAGGAATCCCATATTTTTTGCAGTCTCAGTTGATACGGGCCTGCAGTCAAAGCTTAATGTGCACTTCCTGCCAGCCGCTGTTGCCAAGTGGTGGGCTTGTGCAAGAGTGGCAGGTCAAACGCACTCAAACATGCACATCTTAAAGCACAGCTGTGGAGAAACCACATTGTGAAATTGCTACAAAATGCACAAATACAAAACAGACATTGAATTCAATTAAATTTAATTCAAAAGCTAAGATTAAAAAAAATGTAGGACAATGCAGGGGCGGATTTAGTGAATTGGTGGCCCCAGGCAAAATATAGGAATGGGGCCCTATATAATTTGCACACATTTACCTAGATCAACCTTGATGTTTCTTTTTTGTTGTGATGCTTGCTGCTGCACATTGGTGCCCCATAGTTGTGTCCAATCTATCTACATTTTCATGTACATGTTATAACGGCTTTCTTTCATGTTGTAGACCACGAAATAGCAATTGATTCACATTTGAGATACAGGTTTTCACAAAAACAAAATAAATTATAAAATGATAAACCTCACAAATGAGCCTTTAAACCATTTTTTTTTAAGAAAAGGGATGAGTCGGGAAATATAAATTATTATATTAATTTAAAACGGGGTTATGTGTGTGCATTTTTGGTCTAAACAAAAACTGCAGACGGGATTATTGAAAATGAACATTCATTCTCTGCCAGCAGGAGGCGCTTTTGGAACGCCAGAAATATAGAATGAGAAAAGTGTGGGACTGTAAACAAAGCAGAGCTCAGCTCATAAACGCTACTTTATCAGATAAAATTAAAATGCCATCAAAACTTTTCTGAAGACTTTTTCTCGATTCCCTTCAGAGATTCAAATTCAAAAGATATAATATCTTGAATTAGTGAGAATGAGAAA
>NW_015666536.1:247132-248606 GCF_001515625.1 Sinocyclocheilus rhinocerous
GGATTATTGAAAATGAACATTCATTCTCTGCCAGCAGGAGGCGCTTTTGGAACGCCAAAAATATAGCAGTTTCCCCGATAAGGACTGTAAACAAAGCAGAGCTCAGCTCATAAACGCTACTTTATCAGATAAAATTAAAATGCCATCAAAACTTTTCTGAAGACAGTCGATTCCCTTCAGAGATTCAAATTCAAAAGATATAATATCTTGAATTAGTGAGAATGAGAAAAGTGTGAAAAAATATAATGACGAGGAAAGTCCACTGATGAGTTACCAGCATAAGCCTATGTGCCTGGGCTCATGCAATCTCCAAAGGCTGTCTAATTCTAAACTTGAAAATACATTTAATTTAACTTTTTGGGTCCTTCTCATAAATGAGTAAGCGGCATTTAAAGGAGACATATTATGCCCCTTTTTACAGTCTCTGGTGTCCCCAGAATGTGTCTGTGAAGTTTCAGCTCAAAATACTCCACAGATGGTAATAAACACTGTGGTAATAAACAACGTAAACAACAACCGTTTGAGTGTCCATGCTTAATGCGCATCTCATATATGGAAAGCATTTTAGGAGGCCCTTGGCTTTTGGGGGCCCAAGGCGGTCACCTACCTTTGCCTAATGGGTAAGTCCGCCCCTGATTATACATTTACACATCTAAGGATTATATCAACCAAAAAAGTGCGTATGCGTCCTCTTTTTGCGTCCTTCTCATAAATGAGTAAGCGGCATTTAAAACAATAAACATGTAATATTGTTGCTCAATATTTAATTACAGCTTCAGATGCATGATATTTTCATTTGCTACAAGCAGGATACACAAGAAGCTTGTTCAATTCGGACATGCAGCTGGTTGTCGTGGTAATAAACACCGTAAACAGCAACCATTTGAGTGTCCGGGCTTTTTATATGGAAAGCATTTTAGGGAGCCCTTGGCTTTTGGGGGCCCAAGGCGGTCGCCTACCTATGCCTAATAGGTAAGTCCGCCCCTGGGCCAATGACTTGTAAAGTAGCCATCACTAGAAAAAGAAGCCATAAAGAAAAAAAAAATCACCATATTAAAAAAACTGGCTGTTTCATGTATGATGAATTGTAGTCTGAATTGCCAGCGATGTCAGAACATAACAAACCCTGTATTATATGGAAAGTTCACATATTTCTAATAACACAGTGTGTTGCGTTAGAAATACCATAAATGGTGTGATGCTACTTCAAGTCGGAAGCGCAAGTGCAACAGAGAAAAACATGTTGCAGATTGTGAATAATGCGCCTCTTAGGTTCACATCACAGCCTGAGGCCACGGCTGTCAATCACGAACAGAGACCTGTATAATAATCCGTTCTATGGTATTAACCTTAAGATCATTTATATTGTACGGTGGCTTTTCTTTACATTTCTTTATGGTGGGTGGGTTTTCATTTACAGTTATTTAACATATAAGTTAGTTATCATTTAAACATATGCTACCTATATATATAT